>NW_022436968.1:10726306-10888700 GCF_009761245.1 Sapajus apella | reverse complement strand
AATTTATATATATAAATTCATCATGATCAAGTGATTTTCATCCCAGGGATGCATAATATGTCACATAAACATAATTAAAAACCAAACCAAATGATAATTTCCATAGACGCAGAAAAAGCATTTGACAAAATCCAGCACCCTTTGTGATAAAAATTCTTAACAAACTAGGCAAGGGAGGGACATGCCTCAAAATGAAAAAAAGCCATATATAACAGATCCACAGCCAATATCATGCTGAATGGGTAGAATTTGAAAGTATTCTTCCCGGAAACAGGAACAAGATGAAGATGCCCACTTTCACCACTTCTATTTCACATAGTTCTGACAGTACTAGCCGGAGCAAACTAGGCAAGAGAAAGAAAGAAAGATTTTGAAAGGAAAAATTTTTCTTTTCAAAATCAAAATTTGAAAAGAAAAAGTCAAACTATCACTGTTTGCAGATGATATAGTTGTATACCTAGAAACTCCTAAAGACTTATCCAAAAGACTCTTAATATTTGATAAATTCAGTAAAGCCCCAGGTTACAAAATCAATGTACACAAATCAATAGCATTGATCAATACTGTAAAAATGACCATATTGCCAAAGGTGATCTACAGATTCAATGCAATTCCCAACAAAATACCAGTATCATTTTTCACAGAATTGGAAAAAAATCCTAAATTCATACGGAAACAGGAATGAGCCTGAATAGACAAAGCAATCCTAAGCAAAAAGAACAAATCTGAAAGCATCACATTACAACATTTTGAACTATACTACAAAGCAATAGTTACCAGAACAGCATGGTACTTGTATGAATGTAGGCACACAGACCAATGGAACAGAGTAGAAAACCCAGAAATAAAGCTAAATATGTACAGCCAACTGATCTTCCACAAAGCATACAAAAACATAAATTGGAGAATGGACACCCTATTTAATAAACGATACTGGGAAAACTGGTACACCACATGAGAAGAAAGAAACTAGGTTACTATTTCTCACCATATACAAAAATTAATTCAAGATGAATCAAAGACTTAAATATAAGGCCCGACACAGAAAAAAAATTCTAGAAGACAACGTTGGAAATGTCTCTAAGCAAGGGCCAGGGCAAAGAATTTATGACTAAGACCCCAAAGTAAATGCAACAAAACAAAAATAAATGAGACCTAATTAAACTAAAAAGCTTTTGTACAATGAAAAAAAAAATCGACCAAATAAATATACACCCCATAGAATGGGAGAAAATATTTGCAAGCTATGTATCCAACAAAGGACTAGTATCCAGAATCTATAAGGAATTCAAACAAATAACCAGGAATACAACCAACAAATAATCCCATCAAAAAGTAGGCAAAGTACATAAAGAGATGTATTAGTTTGTTTCTCACATTGCTGATAAAGACACACCTGGGACTGAGTAATCTGTAAAGAAAAGAGGTTTAATTGACTCACAGTTCCACATGGCTGAAGAGGCCACACAATCATGGTGGAAAGCAAAGGGGAAGCAAGACATGTCTTACATGGCAGCAGGCAAGACAGGGCTTGTGCAGGGAAACTCCTATTTATAAAACCATGAGATCTCATAAGACTCATTCACTACCAGGACAACGCGGGGAAGATCCCCCTTCCCCATGATTCAATTACTTCCCACTTGATCCCTCTGTTGACACATGGAAATTATGGGAGCTACAATTAAAGATGAGATTTGGGTGGGGACACAGCCAAACCATATCAATAGATATTTCTCAAAAGAAGATACACATATGTGTGATAAACATGTGAAGAAATGCTCAACATCACTTATCATTAGGGAAATGTAAATTAAAACCACAATGAGATACCACCTTACTCCTGCAGTATCCATAATAGCCCCAAACTGGAATAATGCAACTATTCATCCAATGTCAAATAGATAAAATATGGTATGTTCATACAATAAACTACTATGTAGAATAAAGAAATAGCAAAACCATTCATAAAGGCAGCAATATAGATAACTTTAAAAAATAGTGTGTTAATTGAAAGAAGCTAGAGACAAGCAAATCACTTATTGCATAATTCCATATATGTAAAATTTCTAGTAAAAGCAAAACTACTACAGCAATAGGCCAATATTTATTTAGAGAGGGTGGTGAGAATGAAGATTAAATATAAAGGGATTGGAAGGTACTTTGGGGCTGACTGAATTATTCTGAAAGGTGGTTGTGATTATAGTTGCAGAATTTTATGAATTTACTGAAACTCATAGAAGCGTAAACTAAAAATAGATTATAGTTGAACATAGATTATGCTTTATTACAATGGAAAAATATTAAGGTGGTGTTAAGAATATGTAGATAGTTGTAGTTAAGCTTTTCACATGTAGTTTTGGGAATAATCATTTGATTTTACATAAGTAGAGATAAAACTAGTAAAAGTGGTGATATTTGGATAAATTAATTTGTATTCTCCTTACCTCATGGAGGCTTTTATATTGACAGAGATGATCAGCTCACCTAACTAAAAGCACTTAGTATTTATTCAGAATTTATTCTGAATAAATTCAGAATCTTAGTCATTAATGTTTCTGAATTACATTTCTTTCTATATTTCTTTTTCTTTTTCCATTACAGCTGCGGTTCAAACTAAAAATAGAGGTTGAACCGAATTATTTTCTCTAACACCTTCTCTAGTTATTGCTTCTGTCTCCAGTAGAAATTAATATGAATCATATACCAAGAACAAACATTTTAGAGTTCTTGAAATAAAGACATTTTCCTAGAACCTATATCTTTTGTTAAAGACTTAGAACATTGCCTATGTTTATAATTAAATCAAAAGCTGAAACTTTTAAAATGGAGGTTATTTTTAATATGAAAAAGAATGACTCATAAATAAAGCTCTGAATATCAAAGATTGCTTTTTTATACTTAAGTCCAAAAAGCAAATTAAGGTGTTTATGACCACGCAATATGACCATATAACTTCATGATCAGTTTTCTCTACAAAATATGAATGTGTTTAAACACAGCTTAACATAACCTTGTTTGCCAAAATTAGATCATTTATGTTTTCAGCAACAGGAAACAATTGTGACATACACAGAGATGTTCTAAGTGCTTATTCAGCAGTTTACTAAAAGGAAGAATGATTCATCTTAATATCTGAAATTACTATTTTTCTGGTACTTATATTTAATAAATGATATAACAGCCATAAACAACCAAATCTACAGTAACAAAAATATTTACTAAGTACTTATGGGCTAAGTTCTCTATATGCATTATTACATTTAATTATTACATCAATTTTTGAGGTAGGTCACAAGAACCTCACACTGAGTTTTCCTAGTGGAGTCAAGGAATAACCTCAAAATCAAAGCCAGTGGAAGATAAATGAAGATTATTTTCTTGGGGAAATTAACTAATAAAAGAAAAATCAGCTGGGAGTTTCTCCACACTTACAGCAAATGACTCTGATACTTGCAACCTCAAATCCACCAGCAAATATTGTAGGTATATCACAAATATTTAGTAAGAAAAAACTAAAAATGTGCATTGGGTCAAACTCAAGGGCAGTCTTTGTCAACTTAGCTCACCTGAAGAATGTGGGCTCTGTCACCATACCCAGAAAACAAACTGTTCATTTGAGACATAATAATGCATCCAGACAGCATGCAGGTCACCCAATAATCATTCCTGCCAAGAGCCATCACTACCATTCCCCACACCCCCACATCCCCACCCTCATGCAGTTTTTAGAGGCAGAGATCTTCTAAACAGAATCTGGCATTCACTGCAAGAGACAAAACATTCTTTGCCTAAGGAAATATACTATAATTACATAAAAAATTTATATTAGATCTTCAAAAAGAAATGCTAACAGAAAAATCAAAGACCAACAGTATTTAAGAAAATTCAATTGCTAAGATTGGCAAATTCCACTGAAGATAATTAAATGCTAATTAATTATTAGAAGACATTGAAAAACACTTAAAACAATAAATGATATCTACAGAGGTTACATTTCTCTAAAAATGCTGTGTTGAAATGGAAAATCTGGAGTATTGACAATTCAAAATATAATTGCCAAAATTTACAAAAAATAAACAAGACATGGCCAAGGTAATAGAAAAGATACATCTAAAATTAAATTAGTGAGCAAAGTTCTGAGATGAGGGTCATGAGCCACCAGGCCTGGCCAAACAGACTTCTGTGATTCTTTGTGGCTCAGATACTTACTGCTTTCAAACTTGGACTTTTTTGATTTGGGGAAATTTTCATTTATTTCCTGTTTTACAATGTGTTCTTCCTCCTTCCCTCTGTTCTCACTCATTAATTGCTGCCAGATTGTTGAGCTCATTCATCTAGCCTTCAAATTTCTAAAAAGTTTTAAGGTGAAATGTAAAACATTTGCCCATTTTTAATTTGTTTGCTATTTTAGTTCTGGGAGTTTCTTATTTACTCTATAAGTTATTGATGAGATATTTGATTTTTAAACATTTATTCCAAACTGTAACATTATATTCTTATTATAACAATGTCTTTTAAAGGGCAGAAGTTCTGAATTTTGAGAAAGTACAATTTATAATTAATAGATCATGACTTTTGTGTTGTATCTAAGAAATCTTTGCTAAGGAATATCACAAAAGTTTTTCTCCTGTTTTCTGCCAGAAGTCTCATATCTTTAGATATTATACTTTGTTTTACACTTCACTTTTTAAAGGTTGCTTATGATGTAATACAAAACAATATATTGACTAAAATTTAACCTTTTTCCAATAACGAACAGTATCCCATATTGTCTTATTCCATTTGGGCAGCTAGTACAAACTACCATAAACTGGGTGGCTTATGAAAAACAAACATATATTTCTCACAATTCTGGTGGCTGGGAAATCCAAGATAAAAGGAACAGGTGTAGTTAGTGTCTGGTGAGGGCCTCTTCCTCATATACAATGTCTGCTTGCTGTGTCATAACATGTTCTCTTTTATAAGGGCACTAATCCCAATTATGAAGATGATCTTCATAACCTAATCACCTACCAAATGCACCAGATCTTAATATGATCACTTTGGAAGTTAGGATTTAAGCATATGAATTTCAGGGGAACATAAACAATCAGACCATAGCACATACACTATCATAGAATTTTAGCTGACAATGATAGTCACCTGTCAGAGACTACCTAGTTATTAGTGTTTATATAGAGTGTTGGGTATAGCTACACCACACAGATTGCACTTCTGTATGGCAAAGTTATCTTTAGAGAGAGACAAGTGGTCAATAACTAAGACTGCCTTGTTTTTATTTTAAAGAGTTGTCTATCACTGTGGTAATGGTCAATATTTCTTTTTAGGGAAAACATAATAAATGTTGACTCTAATACTGAGAGTTATGAATTAGAAAAGATTAAAATTGATGATCATGAGAGGTAAATATAGTACCATAGCAATAACTCTGGCATTTAAAGATTTTTTTCATTCTCCCCAACTATGAAATATTCCAAAAAAAGATTTAATAGTAGTAATTGAAAGATAATTTACTGAAAATGTAGTGATAATCTTTAGGAAACAATGCTACTGTCTCTACAACTTGTTTTGTCAATTTAATTTATTGTTTTGTACAATGAACACATCTTTATTTAACTTTGCTAAATTGACTTAAATTACAAATGCAATCAACATCTTTGTATTGCTACAGAATATCCCTAATTATTGCATTTGTATCAACACTTAATTGTGCAATAACAGAAAACTCGTCAGGAAAATAACATTTAAATTGATGTTTAATTTGTGAGATCTGTTAAGTTTAAGATGGAGTTGAAACATCTGAATGAAAACGTTTGATTCTTTGTAAATTGTATAATTCATTTCCTAATCAGCCAAGCTCAACATGGAAGGAAAAAAACAATTGTTTACCATTTGCTTCACCTGTATAAGTTTAGATGTTTTTTTTTTTATATTGGAAGCATATGCTTAAAGGGGGGGGAAGATAAATAATATGCTAAGTTAGATTATTTTGATGAGTTTTTATCTATGAAATTGCCTTTTAAAATATATTCTGATATGTTTGATATGTTTTATATTTAAGATTCTCCCAATTCAAGATGAATTTAATTTGTTTTTTATATTAATATGAACCTTTGGTAACTTGGATAAGGCTTATGAGATTGTCTTATTTTTAGATAGCATTTTTTTCTTTACCTCTGAAATTAGACTTTTTGCCCTCTCATTTCTTCATTTTTCTCTTATACTAATGTCATCATGGTTTTATTAATAATTCAAAAACTGAAAACAACTTGAATATCCACCAACAGACGAAGGAATAACTAAACCATATCATACGTATATTGTTTAAATTTCACATAACCTATATTAAGAAAAAAAGTCACATCTAGGGTATACTTATTAAATATTTTATCAATTGGATCATATATATCTTTATGTTTCATTATATTTTATGCCTATGTAAATCTTATTACTTCATTCATTGTATTCTTACAGTTTTCATATCCCCTTGTGCATCAAAACAATTTTCTAAAATTTTCTATTTCATAAATGTTATTGTGTTTTGTTGAACATAAAGAATTATGGTTTAAAAAATAACTTTGATATAATTAAATGAGCAGATACTGTTATTTATATGAAGCTCAAAACAGGCAAAATTAATTTACCATGATAGAAATTGAGAAAATAAACATGAAAGTACAAATAAATATGTGTTTCTGTGAAGCATTGCTTGAAAAGGTGCTGACAGGAATTGTTACTCATGATGGAATTTTTTTGTTATTTTAGTGGGTGTATTGTGAAAACTGTTTAACTCTGTACTTAAGATCAATACGTTGTACTCCATGTAAAATATACCTTAACTTCAGAAGGTGAGGAGAGGAAAATAAAGGCAGTAAGAATCAGAATTTCATGTCTCAACATTTTAAAATTACTGCCTCCATAAAGAACCTTTTTAGAAATTGTTTTCCTTATCTCCCCCAAGAAATTTTAATACCACAGACATCTATTTTCATATTCTCCATACATGTGTATTTTGTACATAGTAATAGCATAAAACATTTTTACTCCCCACCCCCACTGAAGAACCCATTTTCACTTAGTCGGGGGTGATATTAGCCCCATTTTCACTCAGCTGGAGATGATATTAACCCCACTGAGAACACAGGGACTACTGGAAGTGGGTTAAATAGTAGGTTGTCAGAACCATCAAAATGATATTTAAAAATTAATTGTAACCCCCCACTACAGATACACAAATAAGAAGTTGAACCAATAATTAAATAACTTAGTGAGGAATACAATTAATTTCTTTGAAAAATTTAAATAAAGTATATATTAGAAAGTATTATTTAAACTTTTAGGACAAATATTAAATATAGAAAATAATTTTTACAGACAAAAATACAAATTTTATTCCATAGCAGTCATCTGTAGTAAACATTTGAATATATTTAATCGGGGAGTATATGCTGTAACAGAAATGATACCTCAAGAAAGACTCAACAGGATTTCATAATCCTAAAATATAGCATATTGTTTCATTAATTTACTTTATCAAGTATTTATGTATTCTTAATTATTTCCCCCATCCTCATTGCAAAGTTTTCCTGAAAAATTGCTGAATGAAAGCCTTTTGCAACTTTTATATTACAGAGAGCTGGATATATTCTCCCAATATGAATGACTTTTTTTTAAACTGTTTGTTTACAATAAATAGCTTTAGCTACACAGTGGCCATCAGTGTTATAATTATTTATTCCATATTTGTCTTTTATTATTTGAATATCACTGACAAAGCTGTACTTTATAATTTTAAGCTATTTTATGCTGGTGTATCAGGCAAATGAGTATTTGACAGGGTGTGCTAATGTGAGCTAAAAATAAATCCCATCTGTTTACCTTTCAGACTGCACTGCATTAGTACCCTGCATATTTGGTATCACATTAAGGTAATGAAACACAAATACAACTATGCTTATTTCTATATATCTCTAACAGTAAAAGCAAGCAGCTTTTAAAGGGGAACAATTCATATATGATTTCCTGGAGTGCAATACATTTGTGTATTTTTCAAGATAAACTGTTCATACATTAAAGCCAAAAATCTGTCTGCTTAGGTCCAAAAAATAGAAAATACTTAAGAATGTATACCTTGAAATGTTGGTCATTTCTTCCAAGTGCTTGAATAACGTAACACATTTTAAAGTAAGTATATACCCATATATTTTTCCATCGAGGGTATACTTATTGACTATTTTATCAATTGGATCATATACATCTTTGTTTATGAATCATCATATTTTGTGCCTAAGTAAATCCTATTACTTCATTCATTGTATTCTTACAGTTTTCATATCCTCTTGTGCATCAAAACAATTTCCTAAAATTTTCTATGCTGTAAATGTTATTGTTGGGTTTTGCTTGAGTAAACAAGTCTAATAATATAAATAATTCTGATTTTAAAACTGATATAACTAAGTAATAAACATTTTGTTAAAAGCATTTTACAATTAATAGTCATATACTGTATGTATCTACATTTATATATTCAAATGTAGTCATATATATTATTTCTTATAGACATCTAATTATTACATGATCAGGAGACAAATGTACACTTAATTCATCACAGGTTTTTCATCTACTTATCATTTATTAGTGCTGATAGCATTTATTGAACTACTGAGATCACGACTATTGTTTGAAGCATTTGATTTTGAGACATAACATCATTCAGTGTAAGCAGAGCACAGCAGTTTCTGGTTTATACTCAGTATTCTCCTTAATGGCAATTTACATATATTTTTGTCTCTCGAAAGAGAATTATTTTCTTTTGCAGTGACTACATTCCTTTCTTTGTCTTTGACAAACATAGGTACAATTTTCCTATTCATTCATGCACATTAATCTTAATAAAAACCCAAATAACCTAAGATGCCATTGCACAAGGCATTGCTGGAAATATCTGTACTCTAGTAATAGAAAGATTCTGAATCATCTCCTGTTAACCTTTGCTTCTGTATGAAATTCTTTGGTTCCTCATACAGTATTGCTTTGACTATGTAACTTTTTTATTCTTTACCTAAGCCACTTGTCCAGTGGCTAAGTTTAACCCTTTTATTTAGTTTAATAGAGTCCCAAATAATCTATTAATTAAACAAAGACATTTTAATGAGTTAAATGGAGGACTAAATATTACCTAAATTAAAAAAAATAGTATGAATCAAGACTGCCCTAGAAAAAACTTGGATGCATAGTCAATTCAGGCAATAATCACATCAGTACAGGATTTTAGACATCTGTTTTTCAGCTCCCTACAGAATGATGCCAGCTGAATCCCAGTACTTCTCATTTGACCCAGAGACAAACCAAATAATCCACCATTAACTGTATGTACCCATCAGAGAGAGGATTATAATGTTTCTCAAAATATCATTTATGTATTTTTCTGCTTTGTATAATGAGAACTTTAAGTCAATTTCCCTTCCTTAAATAGGTCAAATACTCTACTCTGATTTAGTCTTCTACAAGCTCTCAGCCATGTTCAAAATTCTACCACTTATGTTGTCACCTTTAGAAATCTTGAGGAAACAGTAGATAAATCCCCATACATGCTATGCTCCAATGAGAAGATTACCAGTGCATCGGAGAAAGGAGAATGATAAGCTTTTCTTTCCAAGCAAATATTTATAATTTTACATTAAAGGTCAAAATGCTTATATTTCAAAGGAAGTGTCATTAATGAAAAATCCTTATTAATTTTATCAATATCATGGGATTTAGGATCTCTAAGTTTTAAGTGAACTATAATCAAACTGAAAACAAACCAAAACGGAATTGATCGACTGAATGGACAGTCTTTTTGAGTGCCATTTTAAATGCGTGTTAAGCATTTAGAAATGATTCCTAGTGGTGTGGTAACAGCTGCAACATTTCAAGGCAATGACATTTAAAATTAAAGCCGAAGAAGTAAATTGTTTTGAGGCTAATGTTTTTCGAAATAGAATGCATTTAAGTCTTTATATAAAAAAAGAGTGGAGAATTGAGACAAATATTTTTACTGGTTGGACTATAACTACAGTACTTAGGAAAATATAGTTAAATAAACAATACTATTTTATTGAATTATCTAAAGATTTTTGTGGGTATTTAGAACTAAGCTGAGGTGATGTACAGGTGAGAAAAAGAACATATTATTATTGTTGTTGTTGTTATTTTAGAAACAGGGTCTGGCTCAGTTGCCCAGGCTGGAGTGCAGTGGTGTGATCACACCTCACTGTAACCTCAAACCTCTGGGCTGAAGTGATCCTCCTGCTTCAGCCTTCAAAGCAAGTAGGACTGCAGGCACATATTACCATGTCTGGCTATTTAAAAAAATGTTTTTGGAGAGATGAGTGTCTCTCTATGTTGCCTGGCTGGTCAACAACTCCTGGCATCTAGCAGTTCTCCCACCTAGACCTCTCAAAGTGCTAAGATTACAGGCCTGGCCCAAAGGACAGGTTATTTTCAAAGAAATACAGCATTATGCAACTTAGCATTCAATGTATAAGGTAGTATTTATAAAGTACAGAGCAGAGCACATTTTTCAAAACCAATCTTAAGGGGTGTGTGTGTATTACATATTTACAACTGGTGTGAAATACTTTAGAAAGTGGTATTTACTGTCAAATGCCAATCGCCACTGCCATCTCATGACAGTCATTATCTATAAAAATATTTTTCTTTTTAGTAAAAATACATTTTTTTTTCAAAAGTTAAAGAATTTCAATAAAATGTGATGGAGTTTATTTGAGATGCTTTTCTTTGAAGTGAACCAGCTTCCTTTATTACCACTCACTTTTATTGGGCTCAACCTTTTTTCTACCTTATTAGGTGAGTCTTCTCTCTTGTTAATTCTATATATTCTTTCAAATTTCTGTACCTTTTAAAATTGAAGCCTGTCAAATGTTTGCTATCCTGCACAACTCAAATACTTTATTGTAATTTGAGAAACATTACCTTGTATCATCTTTCACAATTTTGATGAGTTATTAGAATTGATAGCCATGTGATTTTACTAAAGGGATATTTAAAAGCACTTTCATTTGTACAACTTTCATTGTATAGAAAAGAATATGATTATTTGCATCATTTGAAGTATTTCAGTCAGGAAAATAGACAAAATCATGTTGGAGGCAGCTCATTAGCTAGACAAGATCTGCCAGTAACAAGTGGACAGTCCTTTACCACATAGGAATGTTCCATAAATGACGTGCTTAAGAGGAAAAGTGTCCAATGATAAATGTATATATAGAGAAAAAGCCTATTGTAATAATTTAAAACACATGCATATATATTTGCATCTGATCTAATTAAATAGAGCTTAAGTTATGCCAGTAAAGCTTTAGTATTTTTATGTTTCTTCTCTAAAGCCCTGAATTGCCATTTTCTAGTGGATAGTAATAAAAATAAAAGTGAAATATTCTTATATTGCAATTGGACAACCTGCTATTGATTTATGGTATGGGTAATGAACCAACATGATGTGGTAGACTACGGGAAGAGAATTGAGATAATGCTGTGTTATTCCTGGATATGAGTTATAATAAAATTACTAGTATGTAAATAAAGGAAATTTGATGTTTTCCCTGTTTTAAATTGAAGGGAAACAACATTTTATGCCATCAAGAGAAAACCAGCCTTTTAGTAAAGCTATATTTGGGACATTATATTGTAAAACATATACCATTGAATAATATCACAGATTGTTGCATGTTGCTGAGTTCCACACATTTAGTTCAAGAGTGTGTGTGTGTGCATGTTTAATGTTACTATAACTTAGAAACCATATATGTATATTCATAGACATATACAAAAACATGCTGCACTTATGTACGCGTGTGTGTGTGTGTGTGTGTGTGTGTGTGTGTGTATGGTGTGTATGAATTTGCATGGATTTGCTAAAGTTGTATTTCATCACCCTGACACAGAACAACTATGAGATAGAACACTATCTTTGAACTTGTTAACAATTTGCTCTGGCTGGGCACAGTGGCACCCACTTGTAATCCAAGCACAAGAGGATTGCTTGAATCCAGGAGTTCAAGACGAGCGTGGGAAACATAGGGAGACCCCGTCTCTACAAAAAATTAAAAAAAAAACAAAACCAAAAAACTAGCAAGACATGGTATCATACGTCCATAGTACCAGCTATTTAAGAGGCTGAGGTAGGAAGATCACTTGACCCCAGATGTTTGAGGCTTCAGTGAGCCAAGATCACACCACCATACTTAAGCCTGGACAAGAGAGTGAGATCCTGTCTCAAAATAATAATCATCATCATCTACTACAGAATATTTTATGTAAGTGAATTATAGTGGCTATTATTTTTGATCAGAAAGAACAAACTCTTTACTCAGAGTTTTCAGAACTTACTATGTGACCTTAGATGAAACATTTAATTACTCTGTGCCTTACTTATCTGTAAAATAATTATATAGTATGTGTATGGAAAGATGATTTTTTCCAAGATTTTAACTTTTATGACTTTTTACAGAAAAACCATTCTCCGTGCTTTTTAAAAAAACATTGTCTCCTGTAACTGAGTTTCTTCCAGTCCCAGATTAGAAATTGGTCCTCTATAGTCATTAGCATAAAAACTAAAATTAGAAATCCCCATGAGGGAACATAGAGAAGGCTAGATCACCAAAGAAACAAGAGTTCAGTTATTAGCTTTATCATCTTCTTACTTGACCAAAATTTTTGCTGAATACTTTAAATTTTATAATAACACAATTATGTTGGTGGTTGGGAACGACAAATTCCAGTGCCTGTCATTGTTTAATTGCAAATTAAAATTATACTCTGAGTTGTATTTACATCTATTTTTTAAAGCAATGGCAATGATAACATTTACCAGGTTTATACCATGTGACAGGTACAATACTAGGTATGTAGCAATGTCAATCATATTTAATTCTCAGAGGAACATTGTAAATTTGGTTATATGAGCCTGAAAAAACTTAACTCTAAAAACTGACACTTTGAGCAAAAAAAATAAATATCATAAAATTATAAACAAGAATATCTTAATCCATTTCTCTGCCTCAAGCCTTGACTCTACATAAAAGCTTCTAGAAAAATAAAGATGTATTTTTGAAAAGAAGAGAAATGAAAAGAAAAACCTTCAGAGAAAGCAAATAACTTTCTTCTCTTAAAGTTTAAGTAAGGTTTACTATAAGCAAATTATTATTCTAGCTAGTTTTTCTCCTTTTTCTTAACCACATTCTGAGACTATAGCCTTTCTAAGTTTCATGGAAATCATACAATATCCATTAACAGATTTTACATGATAAATTGTCACATATATATGTGACATTTAAAATTATTGATGCACAATAATTGGCAGCACTGCCATTATGTAAATTAATGGCAAGAATAGCCCACTTATAAGAGATCATAACCTTTAAAATTCTGGTAAAGAGTTACAGATACTTTAACTGAATGTAATGAAAACAGAGAAGGTAAGGTCCACACCACATGGCTTTGCAAATAAATGACCTGGAAAAGAATAGAACAGAGAAGAGGGAGAGGGATAAGGAAGAGGCTCCAGTTACAGGCAACCTGAGCACTAGAAGTACTAAATCCATTGCGGCAAATGTTCCACAGTGCAATACTTCTTCTTTCTTGTTTCTCCCTTATCATTGCTTGAGATTTTTCATTTTGTTTGATTTTTATTTTATTTTTGTTTTCCTCTTTGGCTGTTTTGGGGAACAATTACTATTCAAGTCTCTATCTTTCCATTTTGTTCCTTTCATTTCTTGTTCTACCATTTCTGAAAAGAAACTAGTTCCTGCAGTGGAACATAGGCAGTCAGCAAGATTTCTTTGTGTTACAAAAAAAGAAAAGATCATAACTTTTAAAATTGCACAAGACAATATCCAAAATAGCTGCTCCTTTAATAGTCATAAAACATACAGTGTTCTGGTTGAGCTGTGAGATATGATTGTCAATAACCTTTGCTTTATTTTCAATAAAAATGTAGTAACTCCAAGAGTTTCCCTTGCAGGTTTCCCCTAAAGTGAGGATTAAATAATTATAACTATATATAGTGCTTGCTCTCTGTATCTATATGCATATCTATCAATATATATGCATATATCAGTTATTATTTTACTGATATATTTCACAATAATCACTTTGTAACTAACACCTTTTTTTCAATTAAACTAGAAAATAAGCAAAATAAAAATTAAAAAAAATAAAACCTGGAAACTAAGAGAATATTTTCAATGATTCTTACACAAAGCAGAATAAGAACTCAAAAATATCAAAGTATAAAGCTATTAATACAAAAAGGAGACTATTCACTGTCAGAAACTAAATGCTAAAACAATCAAATTGTATCTGAATAATATTTTACAGTTTCTTTGATTATCTACAACAGAAATAATGAAAATGAACTAAGTATGAAACCTAACTTGGAAAAGGAATAATAAAATAAGTGAAAAGAAAATAGAAGGACATAATTACAATTCTGATCTTGGTAGAAAAAAATAAAAAACATACACAATTGAGAAAAAGAAATAAAAGACCACTAGAAGGGAGAAGGTATATTTAAATGTGGAGCTAGCTGAAGCTTAATTATCTTTTTCTTCTGACTTCTAAATGCAGAAGAATACTTGAAGCTATGTCTTGTGAAATAAACCTTGAAAGACCATTTCGATTTAACTGAAAAATACAGAATAGGTTTCAAATATCCCTCAGTAATTAAAAAACAATAAGAAAGTTTTACTTTGCTTTCCTTCACAACCATTGAATGTCACTGTCAATTTCAGTTGCATATGATTTAAATTTTTTAATTTAAAAATTAAAATGAAGATAACAATGTGCATTTCTAGCTTCACACATTATTATCCTGCAAATATATACAGCAAAGTGTACACAAATAAAATACATAGGATCTATCTAAGATTGCTTGTTCCTGAGGGGAAATTAACTTGCTTCTCATGTTGTAATCTTATTTTTTTGAGAGAAGAAAATGTCCTTTATCGGAAGAATAATGGGAGTCATTCAAAGGAGAATTTAATAATGTTTTGAAGTGCAAAAGCATTATGGCATACCCTTAATGCCTACAACTACATACCCTTTACTGCTATGAAAATACGTGTTCAAAACACATATTTTAATGTCAAAATCATCCAATTGTTTTCAAAGCAAGTGCTTCATTTTATGTAGGAGAACATTTGCTTAATCTGTGAGGACTCTGTGAAGTTTAGTTATTTATATTGTATTTGTGCATGTTTCAAGAAATACAAGTTTCATATGATCAAGTGAAATATTTTCAGTTGAGAAAATTGCACAGTGTTTCTTTTTTTTTTTCCCCATTTATTTATTTTATTGCATTTTAGGTTTTGGGGTACATGTGAAGAACATGCAAATTTGTTGCATAGGTACACACGTGTCAGTGTGATTTGCTGCCTTCCTCCCCAGCACCTACATCTGGCATTTCTCCTCTTGCTATCTCTCTCCAGCTCCCCACCCCCCACCGTCCCTCCCCTATCGTTTCTTTATGATACCAAAAGGACACACAAAAATTGTAAAACTAAGCCCTAATTAGCATATTTTATCAATTAAACACTGAAGATTAGATAATAAATGAATCATTATACATGGCAGAAAAATAAAAGTATTTACATGAGACCCTTCCCTACAGGCTTGTTTGTTATGTATCTGAAATAAACATGATGAGACAAATTCTATATTGATCTTAAAAATTATTTTGTTTTTTATTTTTACTTTAGTGTTCTTTCTTGTATAGGTACCTTGTAAAGAAGGTTATAGTTATATTTTACACAGAATAATGAATAGTCTATAGTTATACATACCAACCACATGGGCACTGTATTGGCAAACAAAGAAGTCTTTTGTCAGTTGACTTAAAATACATGTAAATAATACTTTACTGGCTTTGATCTTCTACAACAATCTCGAAATTGTGTTATATAATTCTCAAATTATGTGGCAATTCTAAGAGGCAGGGGAGAGATTTAAAACAATTGTACTTGTAATTTATATATTAAATGTTCATGTTTAAACCACCAAAATTAGTAAAATTAACTTTTGAAGAGCATGGCACACCCAAGAAGTGTACTTTATATTACTAAAACATAAGAAAAAAATATAAATGTAAAAATTACCCTTTGGAAAAGAAAGTCAAATCAAGAAAATATTTTAATGACTTCATATTTCTTGCATTTCAAAATGATTTGTAGACACAAAAAATATGAAAACATGTTAGCATATTTATAAAGTTACATTTTCAGCACTATAAGTCTTTGGTTTTGAATCAGATTTACAAAATGCCTGATTCAAAACCAAAGACTTATAGTGCTGAAAAAAAGATTGTTTTACCAAAGTTGCATGTATCTATTTTACACTTTCTAACTTCATAGTCCAATTGATAATATACATCACCTACACAAAGTGTTCAGACCATTTAAAACATGTTTCAAGCCTTTTAAATGTATTTAATCTCATGCTATAGCACACATAGAATGCTTGAGTAAAATACAGATAGTGATTATAGAGCATTTTCCAAAACACTAGAACAGTAATCAAATGGTTTTGTTTATAAAACCTAATGTATAAACATTTCACGGTGAGGCTTGCAAATTTTAATGTATTTTCTTCTTTTTCATGAAAATAATTATTTATTTAAAGAGAGGTCCACATTCCATGGAAGCTTTAAATGTTTAAAGTCTAGAAAACGCTCATTTTCAAATTAACTTAATGCCTAAAATAATAATTCAAATAACCTGAAATATAGCAAATGAGTTTATCTATATCTTAAAATATTGAAATGATGATCCTCGAAAGGACTTAACCAGACCCTAGCAAAAGAAAGGGAGGTATGAAATATTTAGAGAAGAATGTGATTTTAGTAAATCAAACTTTGAAGACTCTTAAATTGTAGTCACTGCTAAAGAGTCATGGTGAGAATGATGGCTTCCAGGTTCAACCATGTCCCTACAAAGGACACAAACTCATCATTTTTTATGGCTGCATAGTATTCCATGGTGTATTTGTGCCACATTTTCTTTGTCCAATCTATCATTGATGGGCATTTCGGTTAGTTCCAGGTCTTCGCTATTGTAAACAGTGCCGTGTGCATGTGTCTTTATAATAGAACGATTTATAGTCCTTTGGGTATATACCCAGTAATGGGATTGCTGGGTCAAGCGGAATTTCTATTTCTAGATCCTTGAGGAATCTGACACAAGAACAGAAAATCAAACACTGAATGTTCTCGCTCATAGGCGGGTGTTGAACAATGAGAACACTTGGACACAAAGAGGGGAGCATCACACACTGGGGTCCATTGGTGGGGGCTATGGGAGGGATAAAATGGAGGGTGGGTGAGGGATAACGTGTGGAGGAATGTCAGGTATAGGTGATGGGGGGATGGTGGCAAAAAACCACCTTTCCGTGAATGTACCTATGCAACAATTTTGCATGATCTGCACATGTACCCCAGAATCTAAAGTACAATAAAAATAAATAAATGAATAATTTAAAAAAGAGTCATGGTGAAGCCTCTTATTAACTCGCGGATCACAAGTTTTCAGAGAAAATAAAGATGGTTCTTCAAGACCATAGGGTCACAGTTAACTGTGATAATGTTAACCACATATATAATTTAAAATTGTTGAGTGGCATATTTATAAAGGTAACAGGATGTGGGTATCCAATTAGTTTTAGCATTCAAAATATCATGTTAACCTATAATCAGCATAAAAATTATTGAAGATATATAACACACTTTTTCAACTGTACTAAGTTTTGAAATCTAGTATTTTTTACTTACACACATCTGACTTTGTATTGGGCAATGCATCACCATGATGTATGAGTGCAACTTCAGTGTCAGAATGTTCTGTATCATATGCATCTGAAATTCTCTGATCTGAGAGAATGGAGCTCACTGTCACTTTGACTGGTCCATTACTTTTCTTTTGTTAAACATGTTTGGATGATGCTCTCTGTTTATAGGTTATTTCATTAAACGAGTGAATTTTTGTCATTTGTAGCCTTTAATAGAGGATCCTTCAATAATTCAGATCTACTTTAATTTCCTTATTTATCCGCATTTGATTCTGCATATCTTTACAAGCAACCTAGACACTGGATTTTCAGTCTAGTTTCCTAAAGCCTAAGGGCCATTTATTGAAATCTACAAACATCAAAACTATTGAATCACAATGTCAAAACTTTTCTGATTATAGAAGATGCTAGTTTCAAAGACAGCTTTTTGCATAGAGATGAAACCAAAAATAAAATCCTGTAATATTTCAGTATAAAGATTCTGAGTTTTTCTCTGAAAATAAATGTTTAGAATTAAAAATTGTCAATATTAAAAAAATTCAATTATCATGGATTACAAATAGATGATATAATCTGAAAACTAAAATACATTTAGTGTGTGGAATGGTTGTATGTCATATATTCCCAGCAATGGAGATTCTATTTGTTGATTTTGATTATGAACAGTTTAAATTTCCCATTTATTCTTTACCTCAAAATATTGTCCTGTAATTACAATTTCATTGTGCTAGTGTTAACTGTTAGAATTCCAAATTTGTTTGTATGCTACTAGGACATAAGATGTCATAAAAGTTGTAATCCTTTGAATTTTTCATTTAAAATGTTTTATTCACTGTAGTATTTCTTGAACAATATAGATAAGAAAAAGAGGTTAAAAAACATGTTCTTTCATTTGTCACTGTTTGGCTTTTGTGTTGTGAGAAGTGTGTTTAACCTTTTATTTTCTAGAACAGAAATTATATAAAGGTATGTGAGTTGTGTAATAACTACAAGTGAACTCCTTATGCCTCCAGGAAAGTACTCTGACATTCACTATTTAAGACTTCAAGTGTGTGCTCTTGTAAAGGTCAGAGAGCAAAGAACATTTTCAAGGCACTTAGTAAGTAGGGGAAAGTCTTTGCAATTTGTTCAATGATTCTTTTCAAAGAAAGACTTTGTAAGCATTAAACCAGTAAGAGTGCATGTAATGTGTTAGTATTGCAATAAAAATGTCTTTCAGGAAAAGCTGATCTATAAGGAATCTATGTGACATGTAAACTTACAATCAAAATTTTAATTACAGAGAAAATATTAGGTGTCTCTCAAAAGTCTGTACCACCATTTCTGGGAATACAATTTCAATTCCCAAATATATCCAAAGGATTCAAATATTTTATATACTATTAATCAAATGCTTGGTCACCATGATTTTAAAAATGCTAGAAAACCTCTGTTAGTATATTCCAAATACATTTTTCTTAGTAATTTTAGGTTTTCAAAAAGAAAACAAAAACCAAAAACCCTGTCAATAACAAATAAGCTATCAGGGAAAAAAAAAAAAAAGAGTTTCAGATTGTGAACACGTGCCTTTCAGGGAATAACTCTAATAAATAGTTGCTCTTTTTTTTTTTTTTTTTTAACATACTGTTAGGCCAACTATATGTCAAAATATTCCTTAAGCTTAAAACAAGGAAGTGTTCCATATTTCATATCTAATAAGAAAATACATAAAACTTCTTATGTTTAGCACTAGTGTTGGCATGAACAATTTAAATTATCACAATAGAATTTTGTTTCCAGAAGAAATATATACACATTGGAGTGTTTCATATTTACCCATCAAAGGAAATAGCTGCCATATTTTATTATATACACCAATCTCTCTATCAATGCCCTGGTCTCCAAATGCACAGGCAAACATAAACTATGATAAATGTAGAATAAAATTCTGTTTAAAAAACTGTGGGTTTGAGTGATCTCATTACAGGTATTGATTGACTTACAACCTATGCAACTTACGACCATTTGACTTTACGACCACAATCACTAGCCACGACTACTCCGCATCTGGCAGCACAAACGTTGCCCAGCTGGGAGTACAATAGTGTGGACCAGCTTCCGGCAGCACTACCATCTCCGCGTGCACCATTTCAACTGTTATCCCAGACTCGGTACAGCAATTTGTGTTTTGTGTCTTGGATATTTTTCATCAAACCCCTCCCAAAATGTCTACCAAGAGGAAATTGTCTTTGTCTACGCCTTAGCCTGCCAAGAAGGAAAGAAAGGCCATCGATCTCGACACGAAAATGAAGGTAATTAAGCAATATGAAGGAGGAAAGAAAGTGAATGTGATCGCACGTGATATGAAATTATCACACTCAACTGTGTCGACGATTTTGAAAGATAAAGAAAGAATTCATGAAGCTGTGAAAGGTTCTATACCCATGCGATCAACAGTTATAACAAAGCAACGAAGCGGGCCCATCCACGAAATGGAGAAATTGATATATATTTGGATGGAAGATCAAATTCAAAAACGGCCAATAAAATGTTTCGTACATGTTTAGGTATTTTGATATGTTTTGCAATTGGGAAAATGTTTCCTATGGTATTTTTTACACCTGTGTTTTGTATTTTTGTATGCACCTGTATTTTGTAATTTTGTATGTTTTGCAAATATTAAACCAGTTGTACTGGTAATGCAGTGTTTTACTTAAACCTGACGAATGTAAAAATAAGAAACAAAATGGTGTAGAGATGATACAAATGGCATAAAATGAACAAAGAAAATTATGATATATAACAATAATGAAAGAAAATTATGATAAAATATGACTTAAAGATTTTAATAACATCATTTCACAGTACTGTACTTATAGCCTACTCAACTTATGACCAAATCCTGTTACGATCGGTCTGTCGGAGCCAATCGTGGTCGTAAGTCGAGCACTGGCTGGTACTCCTACAATACCATTAACACAAAACCATGAAGTGATTTTTAATTGTTCCCTCTAAATGTTATCATTTGTGGAGATTTTCCTCAATTAACTGATTCTTGCAGCATAAAGTTTCAAACATTAGTTGTTGTGTTTATTTCTCTATCTTTTCACTGACAGATAATTGAGAAACTCACTACTTCATGTTATTTATTTCCCAGTTTTGGAAAAGTATAAAAAAATTTATATTTTTAAGTATATACAGAGGTGGCAAAGTACAAAGAACATAAGAAGTAACAAGAAAAGTTAAAGTATTTGTTGTCATTCCAGGAGGAGAAGAGAGAAATGATCTTATAAGGCCTCTCAAAGGACAGGCTATAAACCTGGCAATGTATTTTTCAAGCTGGAAGTTTGCTTTGTAATTATTCATTACATCACCCTTTATGTTTTGTGTACTTTTCTATATGTGTATAATATGTCTCAATAAAAAAAAATTAAACATTCATGTTCTTTCCAGCAGAAAAGAATATCAAATATGAGAAGAAAAACATCACTAAAACCTCATCTCAGACTTCTCTAAAACAGAGCTCAATCAGAAAAGAGTGAAAAAATTTTCAGAGTTCAGAAAAATAAAACAAAACCTAATCACTGCATTTTCTTCATTCACAAGGAATATAGATATGCCTGAAAAAGCAAAACATTGAATACCACTTTTTTAAAAGAAAGCTACTTAGATAGAGTAATTGAAAAAAATTGATGATGAAGATGCAATTATAGAACTAAAACTTGCGGAAGCTACAGATACAGGTCAAATTGTACAGTTTTGTACATGCATCCAGGCGAGCTAGCTTATACCATAGTAATACTTGGTGATATATCTCAATACCTTAGCACAACAAACAGAATTCATTTCTACCACATTAATACATAGATATGGATAGGCAGGGGGCTGTGCCTGTGGAAGTTCCTCAGACTACCAGCCTGAGGAAAGTCTTTCAGTGGAGCTTCCACTCTCTCTGATGCAGTGGAAATGGAACTTGGCAAGTCATATGGGAGTTTTAAAAATTTACACTTAAATATTTGTGGCAAGAAAAGTCACAAAGCTACATTAAATTTGAACAGGGATTTCCCCTCTCTAGCTCTACCCCATTCAACTTAGATGTTGAATCCTTGAACCTGAATGTAACTATATTTGGAGATAGGGCTTTTATAAGGTAATTAAGATTAAATGTGGTCAAAAGGGTGGTAGCCTAATCTGCAAAGATTTTTGGCCTTATGAAAAGAAGAAAATCTCTCTCTCTGCCCCCACTCTGCACTCCATTCCCTCCTCTATAGGCACTGAGAGAAGGAAGTAAAGACCATGTGAAGTCACAGTAAGAAGGCAGCTGTCTGCAAGTTAGGAAGAGTGCCTGGGAAGCTGGCGCTATGATCTTGAACTTCCTGCCTCCAGAACTGTGAGAAAATAAGTTTCTGCTGTATAAGGACACAGTTTGTGGCATTATGTTATTGAAGCCCATGTTGACCGAGGCCAGAATAGAAATTACAATTGTACCATATGTTTGGAAAGGAGAGTGCTAGAAATACTTATCAATGGCACTAACGCATACCATAATTGTGACAACTTAAAATGTAAAACTAAAAATATGAATAACAAAATTTGACAGAACAATAGGGAGATGAAAGTAAAGATAAAAATGTTAATATCCTCATTTTTCATAGCAGAAAAACAGTAGAGAGTCTAAAACTGGAAAAAAAAAATAGTTACGAATTAAAACAGTTCCAAAAATAATTTTTCTATTCTTCAAGTTCAGAGAATTATTTGTATATAACATCTCTTGTTTTCAAGAAATGTGATCTTTAATATTTTAATATTTAATTTTGTATTTGCCAGTACTTCTCTGCATTATCAGAAATATTTTGATAATTTTAGGATGAGTTTTCATAAGTATTTGTATATTTTATTATATAAATAAAAATCTTTTACTTATATTTAGGAGGAACATGATAAAAATGAAGAAAGAATTCAGTGGGAAGCCAGGCATGGCGGCTCACACCTGTAATCCCAGCACTTTGGGAGGCCAAGGTGAGTGGATCACCCGAGGTCAGGAGTTTGAGATGGACCTGGCCAGCCAACATGATCATAATGAAACCCTGTCTCTACTAACAATACCTGGTAGAGAGGGGAGAGAGAGGGGGAGGGAAGGAGAGAGAAGGGAGAGAGAGAGAGGAGAAAGAGAGAGGAGAGAGAAAGCTGGGCATCCTGGTGGGCACCTGTAATCCCAGCTACTAGGGAGCCTGAGGCAGGATAATTGCTTGAACCTGGGAGGTGGAAGTTGCAGTGAGCATAGATCACACCATTGCACTCCAGCCTCAGCAACAAGAGAGAAACTCTGTCTCAAAAGAAAAGAAAAAAAAAGGAGAAGAAGAATTATTCAGTGGGAAATCCTGAGCCATAGTGCTAAAATTATGTAATATTTTCAAGAAAATTATGTTCAAGGTTAATACACAGACATTCATTATAAAGTCCTGGAAGCTTAATCATGTTTGTAATATCAAGTCCAACATTCTATCTTTGCATATTCTCTGAAGTTTTAGCCATCAATGGAGACTATGTCATCTTTAGGATATTTTTCACTCAAAATGAGTTCTTAGTGAAGATAGAACAAAAAAAAAAAAATAGAATCAAATGTGTATTTGAGAAAATCCATAGAAGAACATGGTTTTAAATTATCATCCCTCTGTGAGAGATACTCACTTTTATTTGTCTGTATTTTGTTAGCTTTGTTAATACAGCATTTAACTTAATGCAACATATGCCTTAGATTATGTGAATTGGATTATGTGCTGATGTGTCTTGGAAAACTATGATATATTGAAACAAATTTGACCTTCCATTTTAAAAAATAATATACTCTTTCAGGAAAAAGATTTTAAGTAGCCCATATTAAAATGTTGATTAACTAACAGGCAATTCTCTATTACCTTTCTTTGGTCCACTGATGTTGCCATTTATATTATAAAGTTATCTTAAATTTTCTGTCATTTTGATCTGTTATAAAATGATTTTTTTCAATTGTTTTGCTGTAATTAAAATACCTTTCATCACATGTTTTAGTGTACATCTGAGTGTATTAATAAAAACTATTTAGGTACTTTTAATTAAATTTGTACTTCAATGAAATGATATTGCTGAAATTGTAATTTGTAATGTAAGGAACATTGTAAGGTTTGAAAAGCATTTTTTGAACATCATAATAGACAATAATAATACCTCTCTACAATGGTACAATATTAATTACAAAACTGAAATATTAATGAGACAAACAAGGTTAAAAATAGTATAAGTTAGAAATTCAGAAATTTTCAGAAATTTCTTAATAAACATTTCCAAAATTTTGATCCTTTCACATTTATGCTCATGCCTCAAAACAATGTATGCCATTTTATATAACCTCTTTAAACATTAATTATTCTGAATGAGAGTTTTCAGTACATATATATGTGTACACATATCAATACATGTATGTAATAACTATCAATTGTATACTTATGTGTTATATACTAATACAACCATATGAGCCATTACCACTATGGGTAACATAATAAGGGCTTTTTTTTTTCATTATTTTCTGTATGCCTACTTACATATTTTATAAGTGCTTAACTGATACGGTTTGGCTGTGTCCCCAACCAAATCTCATCTTGAATTGTAGTTCCCATAATTCCCATGTGTTGTGGTAGGAATCTGCTAGGAGATAACTGAATCATGGGGGCAGTTTCCCCATACTAATCTCATGGTAGTGAGTAAGTCTCCACAGATATGATGGTTTTATAAGGGGTTTTCCCTTTCACTTGGTTCTCATTCTCTCTTGTCTGCTGCCATGTAAGACTAGCCTTTTATCTTTTGCCATGATTGTGAGGCCTCCTCAGCCATGTGGAATTGTGTGAGTCCATTAAACTTTTTTCTTTATAAATTATCCAGTCAGGGGTAAGTCTTTATCAGCAGCATAAAAACAGACTAATATATTAATATACAAATATTAATAATTACTTCCTATATTGTCATGAGAAAACAGACGAAAAAACCCGATATTCCAGGAGGTCCATGTTGATTCAAAACCATATGCTATTGTAGATCTTGAGAATCTCTTCCTACATGCAAAAAGGTACAATGAAGAAATGTGTATGTTAAAGAAAGACATGCAAGATACATGACTTACTGACGTGTTTAAAGCTTTTCTGGTTTATATAACACTAAGGGAACAATCCCTTGATACCATGCATAAATTTGGAGTAGGATAATTTCTTGATGGGGGCAAGAAAAAGTGATGTATCTTAAACCATGAAATGTAAACTATGCTGGGAGAATCAAAAAAAGTCAATCAAGGAATAAAGATAAAGTGTTGAAAGTAAAAGATACTACATCTGAACTTTATCCAACATATCATCGTTAATAACAATTCAAGCATGCCCTAAACTTGGTAGCATATATTTTACAAAGATGATTATTTTCCTAGTGAGTGTAAATTTCTAGGTTCTGTTTCAGATTAATGAAAAGGCTTTAGCTGTCCTGAAATGTTGTTTCACCTCTCTCCAAACTTATTCTCTAGCCCAATAGTCTCCAAACCCTGGGCAATGGACCAATATGGGTCCATGGCCTGTTAGGAGCTGGGTTGCACAGTAGAAGGTGAGTGCAGAGTGGGCATTATTGGCTGAGCTCTGCCTCCTGTTAGATGAGCAGCAGCAGCAGATTCTCATAGGAGCCGGAACCCTATTGTGAACTGCACATGCAAGAGACCTAAGTTGCGTGCTCCTTATGAGAATCTAATGCTGATGATCTGAGTTATGCCAGTTTTATCCCGCCCCCCACTCAGATCTGTGGAAAAATTGCCTTCCACAAAATTGGTCTCTGGTACCAAAAGGGTTGGGGGCAGCTGCTGTGGCCCCAACATCAATTGGAACCACAGAAAATTCTACTCAGTTTCAAAACTTATGGTAAAATCCCTCTTTAACACTCCACTCTCATTTGCATATTCTCCTATAGTTTACTGAGTTTTCACTGCCAAGTCTTGTAAGAGCCCAAATGGAATTGAAGGTCAGGACCCAAAACCTCTCAAGTGTCTGCAGGCCTGTTATCAAATTCCTCAAGGTCTGTCCTAAATGTTTATGTTCTTAGGTGTTGGCAGATTTGTTTGAAAGTATTTATTCAATTCTTAGGCATCTATTAGTTATAATTTATATTACCAACTTACATTTACCTTAACCTATGTCTGCTCTGGAAAATATTTTATGTGTTTTTAAAATAAAGTACAATGAAAAAAGTTCGAGTAATTTTTTGTTTTTGAAAATCTCCTAAAAGCTTGGAATTTTTAGGGAACTGAAAACAGGAGGAGAATTTCTGAACTGTAACATGGAAATTACCATTAAAATCTGACCAAAGACAAGAAGTTATTAAATAACCTAATGTGATTTAAAAAGACAATATATTATTATTGTCTTTAACATTATTGTAGAATACTACTATTTTGGAGGATCAAGCTATGAAGTATCCTCATCAGGAGACTGCCTTATAATTAGTTCAAGAGCTCTCCTAAATCAATTTATAGATGCTCCATTCAAGAGGATGAGCTCAATAGTATGGCCAAATACTACCTACTTATGCAACTTTGGAGCCTGGCCTGTGGCTCATTAGATTTCCAGTCTTTTGAAAACAACGTCTCAGTCTTTGGTCTTCGGTTTTGCTGGGTCATTGATACTTTATTACTCCATTTTCTCTTGACCCTGACATGTGATCAGTTCTCACCAAATGCTCCCGTGCAATAGTACTCACATTATTTCAAAGGTACTAAAAGTAAACCTTATTTTAACAAAACTTACATAACCATATGTCACAGGAGGATTGACAACAGATTTTTAGAAAGATCTATGTAATTTAAGAAATTTCTTCAGGTTACTAGGAATAATTTACTGACAAAAATTAATTTTATTAAAAGTATTTCTATTCATTTTATTAATAATTACACATTTTAATTGTGTAATTAGGTTTTCCTGTAATGTTTAATAAATTATAGGATAATTTTTTTTTTTTTTTTTTTTGAGACAGAGTTTCGCTCTTGTTACCCACGCTGGAGTGCAATGGCGCGATCTTGGCTCACCGCAACCTCCGCCTCCTGGGTTCAGGCAATTCTCCTGCCTCAACCTCCTGAGTAGCTGGGATTACAGGCACGCGCCACCATGCCCAGCTAATGTTTTTTTTTTGTATTTTTAGTAGAGACGGGGTTTCTCCATGTTGACCAGGATGGTCTCGATCTCTTGACGTCGTGATCCACCCGCCTCGGCCTCCCAAAGTGCTGGGATTACAGGCTTGAGCCACCGCGCCCGGCCTGATAATTTTTAAGATAATAATCACTTCAGCCTATGAGAGAGACAGACTTGAAATTGAGTATTTCCTGTCTGCTATCTTCTACACATATACACATGCTCTTTTACATACACTCTTACACGTTGGTTAAGAAGGAAGGAAGAATATTCCATGAGGTCAGCGAATCTGTTTTTCCTGCATTTAGCTGCTGCTTTCAGCAAATATCTATTTGAAATGATATGACCTCAATTTCCATTACCCTTTAGATACACAATAGAGGCTCAGTTTTAGAAATGTTAATCTAAGGGATGCTGCAATGAGAAAAGTGTTAATATTCATGTGGGAAGAAAAGTAAAAGAGGAATACAATCAGATGTTTGTAATTTCTTGCTAAAACTGCTTGAAATATATATTAATATAAAATTATATCTATGAAATCAATTACACTGCTTCCTGTCATGACACTGCCGCTTTCTGATTAATGCACTCATTATAAATAAATGTTGAATTATTTATCCCTACTGTCCCTTTCAGTATAAGACTCCAAGCCATCCTTAAATCATTTAAGATGAATTAATGACATTTACTATGAATGTAGTTAGTGAAACAGTCTTATCCTCAAGTCAAAAATCACATTCTGTCAACAAACAATTGTCTAAACTTTACCATGACATTTCCTGCAAAGCTTTCAAATAATTACACAAAATACTTTTTTTGTTCTTTTCACAAACTGTTGACCTATTAGACTAAAAAATATTTCTTAAAATTCCCTTTTAGATACTGAAAATAGAGATAGCTTAAAGTGAAAATGTCACTAAGTAAGTTGTTGAACTTTGACAACACATATATATTTGTCACTAGAACAAGAGTATGTAATAGTTTGGGTAAGAAAAGGCCATAGGCGAACTCACATCATCAAATGAAAGAACAAATTCATTTTATAGATTATTCAAAAGCTGTTGAAATAATATATAATAGTGATTTTTATTTTAGAAAATCTAACAATATTGAAATATGTAATTGGAATACTCTACTATAACATTTTCTCTCAGAGCTAGATAAAAGTATTAATAAGAATAACATTTTCTGAAATCCACCAAACTAGAAAACTCGAGGCACTTTTAGAAGTAAGCTTTCCTGTTTAATAGCTACAAGTGAGGTATGGAAAAAAATGAATTACACTTTTGTATTTTGTGTTTCTTTGACGATTAGTGATATTAAACATTTAAAAAATATACTCCTTGGCCATTTGTATGTCTTTTTTTTTTTTTGAGAAATGTTCAGATCCTTTGCCCACTTTTAAATGAGTTTTCTTGTTTCTTGTGTTCTGTGATTTCCTCATATATTTTGAATATTATCCCTTTACTGGATATTTAGTTTGCAAATATTTTCTGTCATTCCTTAGGTTGGCACTTCATTCTGTTGTTTCCTTTGCTGTGCAAAATTTTTACATTTTAAATCAAACTACTTATCTACTTATGCTTTTGAGGTGATATCCAAAAAATAGTTTTGAAGACTGATATGATAAAGCTTTTCCCCTACATTTTATTCTAGCAGTCTCATACTATTGGCTCTGACATTTAAGACTTTAATCCATTTTTAGTTGATTTTTCTATATAGTGAGATTTAAGGGTTTAATGTCATTCTTCTGCCTGTATTTAGCTTTCCCAACATCATTTACTGAAGAGACTATCTTTCCCCATTGTGTGTTCTTGGCACATTTGTCAGAATTCAATTGGCTAAAAGTGTGTGGATTTATTTCTAGGCTCTCTCTTCTGGTCCATTGGTCTACTGTGTTTTTATATCAGCTCCATGCTGTTTTAATATGTAAGTATATTTTGTATTATATTTTCAAGTCAGATAGTGTGAAGAATTATAGGATTTTTGTTTCTATTTCTTTGAGGAATGTCATCAATATTTTGAAAGGATTATACTAAATCCCTATATTACTTTAGGTAGTATGGGCATTTTAACAATATTTTTTTTTCCAATTTATGAACACTATCTTTTCAATTGTTAATTTTAAATCTATGTTTTATAGTTTTATTGTAGAGATCTTCCACCACTTTGGCTTATTTCTATGTATTTTATTTTTCTTTAGCTATTGTAAATGGAATTGTTCTCTTGATTTCCTTTTCAGATAGTCTGCTCTTAGTATATAGAAATGCTATTGATTTTTGTAGGTCGATTTTGTATTCTTCAAATTTGAATTTTCTTATTACTTATAATAACTTTTTAGTGGAGTCTTTAGAGTTTTCTATTTAAAAGATCATGTCTTCTTCAAATAGGAATAATCTAGCTTCTTCATTTCCAATTTGCATGCCTTATATCATACTTTTGCCTAATTGCTCTGGCTAGAACTTTCAGTATATATAGAGTACAATCAGTATTAGAGAGTTGTTGGAAACTCTAGAATTGTTCTTCTTGGGTTACCTTAAAGCTTTAATATTGACTATCTTAGTAATCTTTGGCAAGTTACCTAATCTTCAGCCTCCATTTCTTCTACAAATGGTGAAAATGACATTAACTACCGCATGAAATTTCTGTGATTATAAAAAATTAAACATGTGAAACTCTTAGAATGAGGTCTTTCACCTAGTAAGTTTTCATCAAATGTTAGGTACTGTTTTCATTGTTCAGAGAATATATTAATTTTGACTTAGGTAGTAGTCTTGCTATATATTCTAATGTTATACACCTTTCAATTTGTTAGGTAATATTTTCCATTAAATGTTCCAACCTATCTTTGTAATTAGATTTTTAGAACCAACTTTGAATAGCAGACATAAAGCATAATATAATCAAGCACTCACATGATTAAATAAATGTTTTCACTTTTAGATGTTTAAAATATCTGGTAATAATCCATTACAACTAAGTTTTAAAATTTCTATACACTCATAAAACTGTTTAATTCACTGAAGCACAAAATTTTTTCCCACTTTGTAGTCAACTATGAGCTCATCATAAATGTGCTACTGAAATTTTATGATAGCCAGATATAACTGCTGTCTTTCATTTTGGATAGCTTAATATAACAGAATACAAGGATAAAAGCAGCACCTGAGGTCGTAATATATTTCTTAACATTTATCAATAAAAGCTTTCAACCTCACAGAATATTGTGGAATATAAGAAAATACACTAAATATACTTTAATAATCAAAGGTGATGAAGTATTGATAAAGTAATAAATTTTTATTGGAATTTGGAATCTCTAAATATTTCTCAATGTTTTAAACAACATGATAAAGCATGTATTTCCACCAGAATAAATAATCTCAGGCTAGATATCCTTTAGTTATGATTGAAAATAGAGATTTTACAGAAATTTGAAAAGCAAAATTGCTTTTGATATTTGAAATTTACCAAATTAGACAAAACATATAATGTTAAATTTTATTTAGCATCTATTTCTAGTTAGTAATGAAATTTCTCAAAGAAAAATGTGTCATCTCAAGGATCTAAAACATTCAGTGATAATCCAACAATTGTGCTGTTTGATATTTACTCAAATGAGTTCAAGTTCAAACGAGTTCAATTATGCTGTTTGATATTTACTCAAATTTACTCTTATGCCCACACTAAAACCTGCACATGAATGTTTATAGAAGCTTTATTCATAGTTGCCAAAACCTGGAGGCAACTAAGATTTCCTTCACAGGTCAATGGATAAACATAGTGTGGTACACATTCATACAAGAAAATATTATTTAGCCATAAAGAGAACTATTCCGTTGCAAAAAGACTTGGAGGAAACTTAAAAATGTATTGCTAACTTTTAAAAGTAAATCTGAAAAAGCTATATACTGTATAATTCTAATCATATGACATTCTGGAAAAGGGATATCGAGAGAATAAAAAAATAAGTGGTTACCAGGGGTTGGGGAGTAAAGGTGAGAAAGGATGAGTAAGAGGAGCACACAGGTGGAGGGGGCACCCAGATCAATAGTCTTACAGATATGAAAAGTGTGTGAAAGACAAGTATAAATCTTAGCTAATTTTACACAACTGAAAAACGTATCAGTAATTTTTATATAGCTCTATAATTATTATGTGAATAGTCAGTCATTTGCTTGTTACGTAAAGGTGTTCTTAGAAACTGTTCTTGTATAATTGCTCCTTATCTACTAATGGGAAAAAAGTGAAAGATTTGCATAAATGAAGAATGTTCATTCTTTTATTTTTACGAAAAATGTGACTTTGTTTTTATAATATACATATGCTTCTGCAGACTAATTCTTATTTCTCTTATATTCTGTCTCTTAAATAGCATTCTCCTTGAACTTGTAAGGTATACAGGAAGAGGCTATCAGAAGAATCCTCTCCATAGCTTTTTGTCATTTAGTTTTTCTAGGTTTTATAAGAGCATAGTGCACACCTAGTAAGATAGCTTTTATCAACCACAACGGAAAACTTAAAGTGTGATTTATATTTTTAAAACATTTCATCACCAAGTCCTTTTTCCCCTGTCCAGAAAGAATGTCAGCATCTTTAAAAGCGTATTTTCTCCCAATTTTCTAATCAAAACAATCCAGACTGGCAGACAGTAGGAACTGTTTAACACAATGAATATCACTGTAATGCATTTTTACTTGGATCATTTGCTAGAAGCAGAAAACAAAAAAAGGTCATTTCAGTGAAATCTGAACTCATGTAATAGACATGCATCTTTATATTCCACACACTTTGTTAATCATTGACTGAACAACATCGTGCCTGGAGCCAACTGACAGGAATTTTAACCTGATTAAATGTTCCAGTATGCCTTAATACTTTTAAATGGAATTTTTATGGCCTGTTCTGCACACATATTATTAATACACTGCCATCAAGAAAACCACAGACATGCATAATGGCTCATCAATTTGTAACTAAGCACTTTTGACCTTGAAAAATCAGCTGTCTCTCAGATTAATGTAGTTACATTTTAGGCAGAAAAGGAAGCCATAAAATTATCATGCTTATTTTTGTAGCATGTCAGGATAAGAATTAGGAATAACGTCTCTGCCGATGGCTTCTTATGGATGTTGCCACCAACCTCTGACATCTGAATTAGAAACTCTGAGACCTCATCCTAATAAAACCCCACTTAAACATTAAATTTCAGCTAAAGGTATGCATATAATATACTGCTGACAAGTTAAAGTGGTAGAGTCTAAACTACCATCTCCTCTGATGTTCACATTTCTTAGAAAATTAAAAGGAAACGTCTCCAGATTTGTTTCCTCTTGCATGTGCACATACACATAACATGCACACACACACAATATGAATGAAAATAATTAGTGTAAAAGAAAACTCACCATAAACATAGCAAGGTCATAGCAGTTGATAAAAAACGAGCAAGAAATGAAAAAGACATCATATGAACACAGAAGTAATTTGAAAAATAATAGTGGAAAACTCTTTATTCAAGAAAAATATATATATGGAGAAAATAGGTGATATTAAATGTATTAGGTTATTTTTTCAAAAGTAATTTTTACAGCTAATGCCAATTTAATAATTTCAGAAGCTGAAAAATGAAATGGTGTATCCTACCATCTAAAACAAAGCACCTAAAATAATTAGACTATCAGCTGGGCATGGTTGCTGAGGCCTGTAATCCTAGACTTTGGGAGGCTGAGGCAGGCGGATCACCTAATGTCAGGTGTTCCAGACCACCCTGGCCACCATGATGAAACCCCATTTCTACTAAAAATACAAAAAAAATTAGCCGGACATAGTGGTAGGCACCTGTAGTCTCAGCTACTTGGGAGACTGAAGCAGGAAACTGCTTGAACCCGTGAGGCAGAGGTTGCAGTGAGCTGAGTTCATGCCACTGCACTCCAACCTGGGTGACAGAGTGAGACTCCTTCTCAAAAATAAATACATAAATAAAAATTAGACCATCTGACTATAAAGATACTGTTTATTTCATTATTAAATTTATGAGTTAATATCAAGTAGACTAAAGCTTTGGAAGAGTTTGCTGAGAATAGAGAGAATTTCTAGAAGCATACAGTGTCAGGGCTGGAATAAATCATCATCATATAGTCTACACCATCATAAGAATCAACTTCTCAGATAAAGCCAGACAATCTGCTTCCTTATAGTCAGTTTTAGCCTTATTTCAAATATCTTTAGCATAATTTATTTCTTACAATATTTTGTTAACTTATAAGCTAGCTCAAATGTATGTGGAATGTGTTTATTTATTTTTAAATATTTAATCAGTACTTTATTTTTCCTTCAAGAAATATGAGATATGCCATGGCACAATTAGGAGGAATTCTATAAGGCTGGAATTTGATTATTACTTAAAAATTACTACTATTACTTCTGATTACTACTATTACTATTATTGCTACTTATTATTACTATTCAAAGCTACTCAAGAAAAAGGTAGTTATCAGAACGTGATTTCCAGCAGCGTTCTCTCACGACAACCCTAAAACACAGCAACCATTATGGTAGTCAAAACTCTCTATGTTAGTTGGGGTCGGGCTGGGAGGGCTCAAAAAAATAAAAAAAAAAAAAACTCTCTGTCAATGAAAACTAAAGGTGGGTCACATCCTTGCTGAAACCTTTTCCCGAGTAATTGCTACAAATCAAAATGACATTATAAATAAAAGGAAATTAGGCTAATGATAAATAGTTTCTTTCTTTGTCACTAGCATCTCCTTGATTGCATGAGAACTGATGGTGAGGACTTCTGAACATGAACTAAAGCAAAGAAGGATCTGGTAGTGATAGTGCTGATCACAACCCTCAGGTTTAGGATTGTGTTGGAGATGATTACCTGGTGGATTTGTGTTAAGAATATTGACTCAAGAAGGCACAGACCACTTAAAATTATTTTTAACCAGGTAAAAAATTATAAACATGTCAAAGAACTATCTGATCTTTCCCGCTGAGATGGGGTGGACACAGATGGTTTTATGTAAAAGTTCTGTCAAATTAAAAAAAAAAAAAAAAAAAGGATGGTCCACATTACATCCACTACATAAGAAGGGGGGAAACAAACAAAATATTTTCATGATCTATGGTAAATCTGTTAGATAAACCTGACAAATCCCAAAATCCTACAAATTACAGTAGCAGATCAATCGATATAGTTATGTGTCACAATTATGTGTAATTTGGGAAATGTATAGCTAGATCAATCCCGGATGTATATCAATATAATTTATCATATTAATTCAATTATGGGTTCAAGAAAAAAATGATTATCTCAGTATTTATAAAAAAAAGAATCCATTGTACAAACATTTTTGCTCTAAAGTTTAGTAAACAAGGATTACAAAGGCATTATTTAATGTAACAAGAAGTGCTTATATGAAATTAGCAGAAAATATTATCTTTAACAATGAAACTATAAGGAAGGCTTCTTAATATTGATTTCAACTATTTAACTCCAACGTTTATGTACCTTTTCTTATGAGAAGGTCCATAGTTATTATCAGATTTAGTGTATTGAACCAGAGAAAATCAGAACCACTGACCTATAGCATGACTCTGAGCAAAGACACCAACCAGAAATTTTGAAGAGAGGAAAAAAAAAAAAGAAATAGAAATATTTAGAAAATATTCAGAAAAGAGGAAAAGTAATTGTAAACATTTCTAGACAATGTGATTAAATCTAGAAACTCCTTTCCTAAAGAAAATATCTAAGTGTTGTTTTTATTACATTCTATAATTGTTTCTAATGTTTACATGTCTTCACATACTAGCACTAGAAAATATTACAAAAATAGGCAATTCAAAAGAGCAAAAATATTCAATAGCAATAATCTTAAAAATATAACAAAGAACAGAAAACATTTTATTAAAGGGCATATATAAACATGTGAGTAAATAGAAGCCACATTACTGATTTAGAATATCTAATATTAAAACATGTCTGTTTAACTGATAATTATCCAAAAATTTAGCAGTCATATAAATTATCTAAAAAGTGAGTTTTTTTGGTTGGAAATTCAACATATGATGTAACAGTTTTATATAAAATACAATTAGGCATTTCATATAAAATGCCTGAAAAAGCAAGGGCAAAATGATTTCTCTCAGCAGATAGCAAAATATATTAAACAACAATAATTAAAACATTGTGATACTAACATAAGCATAGGTGAGCAACAAAGAGAGCAAATGTAGATACTATACAAACTAATAAGTTAAAATAAAATTCTGTTACATTCCTGTATCATATCTTAAACTAAAATGTCAGCATTATTAAAGGTTGAAATATTAAAAAATGAAAACGCAATTTGTAAAAAAGATAATCTTGAAGCAGAGCTGTCTTTCTAGTTCCTGAAATCCTCTATTTCTTCCATATTGCCTATTTAGGGATTTGATATTCTCTAACGTTTCTCTGAGCAGTCAAATAGTAAACATTTCAAAGTCCTCTTACATTTTGTACTTTAATTCCACTGTTTCTGCAGCCCAATTTTGCTATTTCATTATGCTGGATTTATTGGAAAACTAATGATTCTAGCTGATTCATGTGAGGGGATACATTCAGCAGTATTGGTGACTTGGACAAACTTCTTTCACATAAATGAAACTTAATTGTGCTGGAAGCCTTAAATGCAAAGGCTGACTATAAGGGTCTTGCTTGTGGTAAATCCCAGCTGGATTTCCTTGTCAAGTTATTCCTACGGAAAGAGATTTGCATTTTGGATTCAAGGCTACCTGAACTATTTTAGAGATTGGAGTTAAATGGAGATTAACCTTTTGACTCTCTGGCCTGCCTCACTCTAATCCCTTCTGCAGGTCCTCAAACTAATTGAGAGAGTTTTGTTTCAGATATCAAAATCTACTCTTCAATACATGTTCCATGAACATTTGACAAATTCTTCCAGTGACTTCTCAAACCCACATTTGCTTCTATCCCCTACTCTAATCTCAACATTATCCAACGAATTTCATTGGAAGACTCTTTCATAGGAGTGGCAATTGTTCTTTAGCTTCTATTCCTGAGAATTTCTCATCTCTCTATAATCTCTTATCTATACTGTATGATTAGTTTGATATTTCAAAATGTTCTTCAGTATTCTGTAGCTGGTAATTTTCTTTATTTTGGAATGTTGTAATATGTTTGCTTTTATTTTTATATTCTTCCAGCAAAGAAAGCTTTTAAAAAGAGACCATATCACATATAGAGTAAAACCAGAAATTATTCTTAAAACATATTGATATTTGACCACATAATTATGCATTCCTTGATAACAAAATTAAATGATAAACACAGTATGAAGACCTTAAATAAAATTAAAAGACAAAATGACTAGTAAATAAAAATTATAGAGAAGCAATGGATTCATAATTTGATATCCTGAACATGTAAATGAAATTTAAAAATAATTATAAGAAGAAAAAACCACAATTGAAAGACGAACAAAATATATTATAAATGACGAAATGCAGTGTCCCGCAGCAAATGAATGATATTCAACATAAGTAGTAATCAAAGCAGTGCAAATTAAGATCATGGGTATCTCTCCCCTCCCCTTTTTATTTTTGCCTAGAAGCTTAGGAAGGATTTAAAAAGAAATACAAATATGCTGAAACAGAAAAAGATAGTGGAGAATTGATATTCTCTTACACTAGCACTGAAGGAGAAAATGACAGAAACTTCCACAGGTCAATTTAAAATGTGCCTCAAAATAATTGTCAAAGAAGCCACTTTTAGAAATTCCTTCTCAGGAAAAATATATGGAATCAAGTAAGGTGTAAATATAGGGTTGTTTACTGTCATATTGATATTAACTATAGAAAATGATTAGAAATTAAAAAGATTACAAAAAATTGAGAATAGATGCATACATCAAGGCACATAAATTTCACAAAAACAAAAGCTCTATGTCCATTTATTGACTGAGAAAGTTGTCTGACAAGTTGAAAAGTCGCAAAAATATTATTAAGATCATGTTGATATAGAAATCATATACACATTAATTATGTGTATATACATATGTGACACAGATGTATGTGGATATACATACATAGAAAATTCTGTGGATGTTTATAAGTCAAAATGTCAATAATGGTTGCCTTTTGGAACCAGATTATATATATTGTATTTGCATTTCACTTTATTTTCAGAATACTTTCCTATAACCAAATGTTAATTTTACAAGTGTAATAATGTTATATTTTGAAACATAAGTAGGAAGTCATTTCAGCTATATAGAAAATTATTTTCACTAGAGAAATAACTAAGAATGTACATGAAAATACTGAAAGCTGTTTTTCTGTTTTAGATTAAAGCAGACATATTGTAACTGAGTTTTGGAAAAGAGGTTATATAATCAATAGACATATTTTATGTTATTCTTTTGTTTGCTATACTTTATTTGACTTGTTCAATTAACTTGCTTTTTTGTAATGATCCATATTAACTTTGCATTGACAGGGCCAGATTTGTTATTAATTGAAAAAACATAATTGACAAAAATACTTTTAGCTTTGCTAGTACCTTCTAATAACATAAAACAAATAAAACGCATTTTTCAAATTTAAAAATTTATGTATCATAATATTGACATTTTATAAAAACAATTTGTAAATTATGACACTCGCTCTTATAATTCACTTTTAGCTGAATGAATCACTAGCATACTATCTGTATGTGAAAGGTTTTTAATATTATTTAAGAGTATTTTAACTTTCTTCATCAGGCTATACATAACTTGCAACCACTTATAATTTTTATTGCTTTTGAGAATACAATATTGTTTTACGGAGTCCTGGTAGACAATCTCCAAAGCTAAAGCAAATATTCCAGATACTACTTAAATAAATATCAGGACTTTCTATTTTCTCACATTCTTTCTGTAATTAAATATGAACTTTGCACTATAAATGCCCATGCTTAGATTGATTCTACTTTCTCTGTCTCCCTTTCTCCACCCCTCTCTCTCTCTGTCTCTCTCTCTCTCTCTCTCTCACACACACACACACACACACACACACACACACACACACACACACACTTGGTGTGATATGGAACATTATAGAAAACATCATGGCTGATCTTCGGCAATTTCTGTGTGTAGAGATATTGTGGTGTACCACCCACTTTGCTTATTTCCTCAGCTGCCAGAAGTGCTGACTGCAGGAGTAAGAACATCATAGACTCAGGGTCTGTTTCCTGGAAAACTCCTGTTAAATAGTCTGTGATTTTTAAAAAATATTTTTTTTAAATTGTTTACAGTTTGCCTTCTATAGCATCTTTTTAAAAGTCTCTTCATACAAGGTAACATGAAAAACTACCTCAAGTTTTCTGTAGTGGAAAAACTAACTCAAGTTTTCTGTAGTGAAAGAACCATCTATTTTACATAGACAATTGAGAAAGGAAGCTGTATGAAACCTCATGAATGAGTGAATAAATCCATCATCTGCTCATCATAATGATTATCACCAAATGGATCTATTCCATTGCTGATAAAATGGAAAGAATGTTCTCTGTGCATCTATCCCTATTATTATATATACAGCCAGATGAGCTATGATTCTATTACTTCCCAGAATCATTAGGGTCAAGTCAGGTTACCATACAGGAAGAAACTATAATGGAAAATCATGCTGCTACAGCAGTATTAATGATTCATTAGGTGACATTCTACCCTCTGGATGTTCATGAAATAATCTAAATCCAAAGTGTCATGGAAACTACACCAAAGCCATGACACAATAAAACAAAAGCAATGTTATGCCAAGTTATATGAGTGAAGAATTCAGCCTAACATGGTATATAATTTTTGCATTAGTGATGCCAAAGATGAGTATAATTTTTTGAAAATTCAAAATTACATGTAATAACCCATATCTGGTTGTTTTAAAGTAATCTAAGAATTTTGATTTCAAGTCCAGTTCATAGTCCTAAAGCCTTGTCTACTGATTATGCTTTTTACAAGAAAATACAACATTTTATCAAGCCCTGAGTTTTTTCTTCAAACTACAGCTGTTCTACCTTTCAGCATATATACTTGATCTTTATCCTAATAGGAATAGCTATTTAGTAATGGTAATAATAAGATTTTATGCAATATTTACAATCTGCCAGGCACTATTCTAAATTCTTTACATATTTAACTTCCCACTATTATCCCAAGTTTATTTATTGTTAAGTAACTTCAATTTTTATTTTAGATTCAGAGGATATATGTGAAAATGTGTTACATGAGTATACTGTGTGATGCTGAGGTTTGCTGAACAAATGATTCTGGCACTCAGGAAGAGTGTATGGTACTGATAGGTACTTTTTCAGAGCTTTTTTCTCCCTCCCTCTCCCCTCTAATAGTCTCTGATGTCTATGATTCCCATCATTATGTCCATGCATATATGGTATTTAGCTCCCACATGTGGTATCTGGTTTTCTGTTACCAAATTAATTAATTTAGGATAACAACCTCTGGCTGCATCCATGTTGCTACAAAGGACATTATTTCGTTATTGTTTATGGATGCATAGTATTCCATGGTATATTTTCTTTATCAATTTTATTTTGTTTATCCAGTGCACCATTGGTGGGCACCTAGGTTGATTTCATGCTTTCACTATAGTGAATAGTGCTATGATGAACATATGAGTGCCTGTACCCTTTTTGTACAATAATTTAGTTTCCTTTGCGTATATAGCCAGTCATGGCATTGCTGGGTTGAATGTAATTCTGTTTTAAGTTTGAGAACTCTCCAAATTGTTTTTCCCAGTGGCTGAATTAATATACTTTCCTGGCAACAGTGTGTAAGCCTTTCTGTTTCTCCACAGCCTCATCAGCATTTGTTATATTTTGACTTTTTAATAACAACCATTTTGACTCATATGAGATATTATTTCATTGTGGCTTTATTTGAATTTCTCTGATGATTAGTGGTGACAATTTTTTCAGATGTTTCCTGGCTATTTGTATTAGTCAAGTTTCTCTGTATGGACAGAACTAATAGGTTATGTGAAAGGGAGTTTATTAGAGAGAAATGGCTCACACAATCACAAGGCAAAGTCCTGTGATAAGCTGTCTGCAAGCTGGGGAAGAGAAGGAAGCCAGCAGTGGCTCAGTCCAAGTCCAAAAGCCTCAAACCTAGAGAAGCCAAAAGTATAGCCCTAGTCTGTGGCCAAAGGCCTAAGAGCCTCCTGCAAACCACTGGTGTAGCCAAGACTACAAAGGCTAGAGAACCTGGAATCTGATGCCCAAGGGCAGGAGGAATGGAAGGAAGCATATGACATGAGTAAAAGAAGACAGCAAAAGACCCAGCAAGCAAAGTTATCCCATCTTCTTATGGCTGCTGTTTTTGCAGCCATAAGAAGATGCATTGGATTGGATGGTGCTCACCCACACTGAGGGTAGGTTTTCCTCTCTCAGTCCACTAACTCAAATGTCAATTTCCTCTGGCAACACACTCAGTGACACAGCCAGAAACAATTCTTTACTAGCCTTTAGGCATCCTTCAATGCAATCAAATCAATACCTAATATTAACCTTCACTGCTTGAATGTTTTATTTTGTGGAGTGTCTGTTGAATGTTTAATTTTGAGAAGTGTCTGTTCATGTCTTTTGCCCATTTTTTAATGGGGTTGTTTTTTGCTTGTTAATGTGTTTAAGTTTCTTATAGATCCTGGATATTAGACCTTTGCCAGATTCATAATTTTTAAATTATCTCTTTGCTGATGACATGATTCTATACCTATAAAACCCTAAAGATTCTTCTCCTAGAAATGATAAACAACTTCAGTAAATTTTAGGATACAAAATTAATGTACCAAAAGCAGTATTTCTATATGCCAATAACATTATAGCTGAAAACCAAATCAAGAACAGAATTCTATTACCATAGAAACCACACACACACACACACACACACACACACACACACACACACACACCCCTTAGAAATAGAGTTAGCCAAGGAGGTGAAATATTTCTACAAGGAGAACTACAAAACGCTGCTGAAAGAAATCAGAGACAAGACAAATAAATGGAAAAGTGCCCATGCTTATGGAATGGAAGGATCAATATTTTTTACAGAATTAGAAAACCCAATTCTAAAATTTATATGAAACCAAGAAAGAGCCCAGATGGTCAAAGCAATTCTAAACAAAAAGAACAAAGTTGGATGACTCATGTTGTCTGACTTCAAACTATACTATAAGGTTACAGTAACCAAAGGGCATGGTATTGGAACAGAAACAAGCACATAGAAAATGGAACAGAATAGGTAACCCAGAAATAAAGTTGCAAACCTACAATCATAGGATCTTTTACAGTGTTGACAAAAACAAGCAATGGGGAAAGCAATCCTTATTCAATAAATGGTGTTGGCAATACTGGCTAGCCATATGCAGAATGAAACTGATCCCTTACCATACATAAAAATTAACTTGAGATGAATTAGACTTCAATGTATGACCTAAAACTATAAAAATCCTAGAAGAAAACCTAGGAAATACCATTGCTGACATTGGCCATGGCTAATAATTTATGGTAAAATACTCAAAAGCAATTGCAACAAAAACAAAACTTGACTAGTGGAACCTAATTAAACGAAAGTGTTTCTGCACAGTAACTTTACATAAATGGAAACTAAACCTGAGTGTGTTTAGGTGACTTGCTGAAGTCACACAGCTAGTAACTGTCAGAGCTAGAATTTTTATACCAGACAATTTGTCTCTTGGCTTTTTATTATTGGAATGAATTTTGTGTCCTATAATGAAGTAATTATTGGAGAAGGATATAAAGGAGAAAACTTTGGGATTCAAAATAGTCTAGGCTAAGAGCTAAACAAACCAACAATTAGTTCATCCTGCAGGTAAACATAAGATGCAGAGACATCTTTGGGGTTAGAGAAGGTGAGTTTTGATCTTAATATTACAAGAGGATAAGGAGTGAGGAGTGAAGTGGGAAGGGTGTATCATGTAGACAAATATCTTGTACAGATTGTAGACACATTTACTATGGCTGGAATAAAGGAGCTTGCTGTATTGCAGTAAGGGTGGTCAGAATGGGAGATAGGAACAATCATTTAATAAAGTGCCTTTCATGCCATATAATAAGCTATGGCCTGATCTGCCCTCAAGAAAGTTAAATATCTATTTATATGGTGAGTTTAACCTGTGTCTTATTTATACTGACCCAATCACAAATGGTGTCATGGGTTCCCGTGATTGTGGCGCTGAGCTGGGATAGCTTAAATGACTTTGTGACTAACTATTGTTTGGTTAATGAAAAGAGTGAGGACACAATTCTTATTTCAGGGGAAGCCAGACATGCCCCATGGTATTTAGTGGTTTAAAAATTGTGGAATATATAAAATTTGTTTCATAAATGAAAGTAGTAAAATCATTGAGTGAACCAAAGGGAATCCTCAAGTGGATAAGAAATAAAAGAGAAAAGGCAGTAGTGGTGGAAAATCTCTATGATTTTTGAAAGCCCTAGTTAAGAAGTTATAAAGTTCCTAAGCCTGAAGCATAGTGGGAAGTTCTACACTAAAAACTCAGGTACTGGGTCCAGATGCTACCATAAAGTAGGTATTTAAAGATTTACAAGTTAAAATGATGATGCACCACTCCTCCTTCTCCCTGGAGTCAGGAAAACAAAGTACTCTAGAATTTTCAAAAAGGAGTTTAATGTAGGATGCTCATTAGAAAACTGAGAAGGGCTGAAAGAGCAAAAAGGGAACAGCGAAATAACTCAGAGATTATTACCCATAGCAAACAGTTAATATCTCTCAGGCTAGGGGAACTAAGTCTGAAGTTGTGATCACAGTTCAGAAATCACAGATTAGGAGCTGGCAGTAATGACAGGATGATCAACCCCCAAAGGAGCATTGGGATGAAGCTTGAACCCCACGTGCAAGTGTCATATAGTGGGTGCTGGACCACTGAAATTGCTACCTGGTTGATCTGAGGACTGCCTTGTGAGTAGGGGTAAGGGTAGGGTGCTAAGCCTTCTGAAGGAATGCTCAGAACCAGGACTAGGATTGAGACTGAGGAAGAAGTTCAGCCTTGCATTTGCTAGAACGGCTGAAAGATGTAGGAATCAACTGCCCATTACTGGAAGATACCCAAATGAAGGACAACGGCCCCCATGGAATGGTCACAGAAGCCATAAACATAAAGCAGATTATCTCTTCTCCCTTTATTCTAACTTTTAGTCTGATACCGGTACTTCAGTGGCAGAACGTAACTGGAATTCAACAGGAAAAAAGACTAGAAAATGTAGCTCGATGTTTGTAGATACCTAACACTTATAAAAGGATAACACACAGGTGGCTAGTAATAGAGGCTGAGACCAAAAAGGAAAACTGCCAGTATGGTAAACAGTAAAGTCTGTAAGCCAGGAGACCCCGTACTCAGTTTAGTTTGTGGGACTTCCACTGCACAGTGGGCACATAAGACTGCAAACCCAGATACTGCATTCACAAAGGAAAAAGAAGGAGGGTTCTTCCACTACTTTAATGAGCTCTCTTAACAATACTAGCTGTAGTTTTTAAGGGAAATGTCTGTTTATTTGGTGAGTATGTGTCTTATTTCTACTGATCTACTCACAAATGGAGTAATGGGTTCCCATGATTGTGGCATTCAGCTGGGAAAGCTTAAATGACTTTGCATCTAACAATTGCCTGGTTAATGAAAAGAGTGTGAATATAATTTTTATTTCAGGTAAGGCCAAACATGCTTCATGGTACTTGGTGGCTCAAGAGTTGTGAAATACATGAAACTTGTGTCATGAATGGAAATAGCAAAATCACTGAGTGAAACAAAAGGAATCTTCAAGTGGATAAGAAGCAAAAAAGAAAATCAGTAGTGGTAGAATCCCATCACACTGCTATTGACAATTTTAGAAGCAGTAGACTGAAAAGAAAATAAATGTAATACTAATGTTATCAGAAAAGGCAAGAAGCAAGCTGATGGTACTGTTTTTCTTTCTTTCTTTTTTTTTTGGAATGAAATAGAGGAGACCACTTGTTTTCTTTTGGCTTCACAATATTGCCAAGACTATTTATTTATTTATTCATTCTAATATTTGTCTGTTTAGCTGCTATTCTTCCAATAAGTCATTACCTTCATTCCAGTAAGGCAGAGAAGTTGAGAGGCGGGATAGTGGAATTCAGACACTGTAAAAACTTGAGAGATCATTTGTGTACCAATAACTATTTTACTTTAAAGGAATAAATTCTTACTAGCTACATAGACACAGACACAGACCCACACACAGACACACATACTCATGTACATGTTATTAACAATGCATCTTAAAGAACTAGAATAGCAAGAGCACACCAAACCCAAAATAGAAGAAAAGAAATTATAAAGATCAGAGCACAAATAAATGATTTGAAATAAAGAAAATAATAGAAAAGATCAATGGAACAAAACGTGGGTTTTTTGAAAAGTTGAACAAAATCAACAAACCTTTAGCCAGACTAAGAAATAGAGAAGATCCAAATAAATAAAATCAGAAATGTAGAAAGAGACATTGTAACTGATACTTCAGAAATTCACAAGATCATTACTGGCAACTATGAGCAACTATATGCCAATAAATTAGAAAATCTAGAAGAAAAGGACAAATTACTAGACACAAAGTCTATGAACATTGAACCAGGAAGAAATCCCAAACCTGAACAGAATCTAATTCACCAGTCTTCACCTGGACAATTTTTGCTGGGAGAATGTATCTTTACTGAGAGAATATTCACCAAATATTTAAAGAAGAATACCAATCCTACTCACACTACTCTGAAAAATAGAGAAGAGAGCACTTCCAAACTCATTCTATAAGGCCATATTACCCCGATACCCAAACCAGACATAGACACATAATAATAATAATAATAATAATAATAATAATAATAATAGTAAACTACAGGCCAATATCTCTGACAAATATTGATGCAAAAATCGTCAAGAAAATACTACCAAATCAAATTCAACAATACATTAGAAAGATCATTCATCATGACCAAGTGTGATCTATCCCTGGGAGGCAAGGATGGTTCAACATGTGCAAGTCAATCAATGTGGTACATTATATCAACAGATTGAAATATAAAAGCCATATGATAATTTCAATTTATGCTGAAAAAGCATTTGATAAAATTTAATATCCCTCTAGGATAAAAATAATCAAAAAACTGGGTATAGAAGAAACATATGTCAACATAATAAAAGCCATATATGACAAACCTACAGCTAGTACACTGAATGGGGAAATACTGAAAGCCTTCTCCCTAAGATTTAGAACATGACAAGGATAACCACTTTCACCACTGCTATTCCACATAGTACTGGAAGTCCAAGCTAGAGCAATCAAAGAAGAGAAAGAAATAAATGTCATCCAAATTGAAATGAAAGAAGTCAAATTATCCTTGTTTGCAGATTACATAATCTTATATTTTGAAAAACCTAAAGGCTCCATGAGAAACAAATAACTGATAAACAAATTCAGTAAAGTTGCTGGATACAAAATCAACACACACAAAAAAAATCAGTAGCATTTCTATATTTCCAAAGTGAGCAATGTGAAAAGAAATAAAAAATATAATCATATTTATAACAGCCTCACATAAAATTAAATGCCTAGGAATTAACCAAAGAAGTGAAAGACTTCTATAATGAAAACTATAAAACACTGAGGAAAGAGATTGAAGAGAACACCAAAAAGTTGGAAAATATTCCATGCTCATTGATTGGAGGACACAATATTGTTAAAATGTCCATACACCCAAATCAATCTACACTTTGAAAGCAATCTCTATCAAAATACCAATGGCATTCTGCACAGAAACAGACAAAACAATACTGAAAGTTATATGGAATCACAAAAGATTACAAATAGCCAAAGCTATCCTAAGCAAAATATATAAAACCCAAAGAAGCACATACTGACTTTAAATTATATTATAAAACCATAGTAATCAAAATAGCATTGTATTGGCATAGCACACGCACACACACACACACACGGGACAGAAAAGTAATAAATCCACACACTTACATTGAACTTATTTTTGACAAAGATGCCAAGAACATATACTAGGGAAAAACTAGTCTCTTCAATAAATGGTGCTGGGAAAACTGGATATCCATATGCCAAAGAATGAAACTAGACCCCTGTCTCTCACCATATTAAAAAAAAATCATATCAAAATGAATTAAAGACTTAAATTTAAGACCTCAAACTATAAAACTCCTCCAAGAAAACACTGGAAAAAGTCTCTAGGACATTGGCCTGGACATAAATTTCTTGAGCAATATTCCACAAGCATAGACAACCAAAGCAAAAATAGATAAATGGTATCAGATAAAGTTAAAATGCCTCTGCACATTAAAGGAAACAATCAATTAAGTGAGGAGACAAGCCCCAGGCAGGGATAAAATATTTGTAATCTACCTATTGATCAAGGACTTAAAAAACAGAATATATAAGGAGCTCAAATAGCCCTGTAGATTAAAAAAATCTAATAATCTGATTAAAAATTAACAAAAGATTTGAATAGACATGTCTCAAAAGAAGATATACAAATGACCAACAGACATATGAAAAGGTGCTTAACATCATTATCAGAGAAGCGCAAATAAAAATTACATTGAGATATCATCTCACCCCAGTTAAAATGGCTTACATCCAAATGACAGACAATTATAAATGCTGGTGAGACAAATGGGAACCCTCATGAACTTTTGATGGGAATCTTAGTTAGCACAACCACTATGGAGAACAGTTTCAAGGTTCCTCAAAAAACTAGAAGTTGAGCTACCATAGAACCCAGCAATCCCACTGCTGAGTATATACCCCAAAGAAAGAAAATCAGCAAATCAAAGAGATATCTGCACTTCCATGTTTGTTGCAGTACTGTTCACAACAGCTAATATTTGGAAGCAACCTCAGTGTCCATCAAAAGTTGCAAGATACAAAATCAGCTTACAAAAATCAGTAGCATTTTTATATCCCAAAAATGAGAAATCAGAAAAAAAATAAAAAATGCAATCCCATTTATCATAGCCACACATAAATTAAATACCTAGGAATCAACCAAAGAAATGAAAAAGACCTCTATAATGAATGAATAAAGAAAATGTGGTACATATGCATAATGGATTACTGTTTAACCATAAAAAAGAATGAGATTCTGTCATTCACAACAACATGGATGGAACACGTTCATTATGTTGAATGAAAAAAACTTGGCACTGAAAGACAAACATTGAATATTCTCATTTGTTTGTGGGATCTGAAAATCAAAACGATTTAACACATACACATAGAGAATAGAAAGAGTTACCAGAGGCTGCAAAGTATAGTGAGGGGCTGGCAGGGAGGTAGGGATTGTTAATGGGTACAAAAAATAGAAAGAATGAATAATACATATACCATTTCATTGCACAACAGGGTGACTACATTAGATAATAGCTTAACTGTATATTTCAAAATAATTAAAAGTGTAATTGGATTGTTTGTAACACAAAGGATTAATGCTTGAGGGAATAGACATCTCATTATCCATTATGTGGTTATATGACAGTGCATACCTGTATTAAAATCTCATGTACTCCACAAATACAGCGTACAAAAATTTTAAAATTAATAGAATGATTTATAATCCGTTGGGTATATACTCAGTAATAAATCATTCTATTATAAAGACACATGCACACCTCTGTTTATTGTGACACTGTTCACAATACCAAAGACTTGGAACCAACCCAAATGCCCATCAATGATAGACTGGATAAAGAAAATGTGACACATATAATACTCCATGAAATACTATGCAGCCATAAAAAAGGATAAGATCATGTTCTTTGCAGGGACATGGATGAAACTGGAAACCATCATTCTCAGCAAACTAACACAAGAACAGAAAACCAAACATCACATGTTTTCACTTATAAGTGGGTGTTGAACAATGAGAACGCATGAACACAGGGAGGGGAACATCACACACTGGGGCCTGGGGGGGTGTGGGAGGCAAGGGGAAGAATAGCAGGGGGTGGAGAAATTGGGGAGGGATAGAATTAGGAGAAACATCTAATATAGATGATGGGGCAATAGATGCAGCAAACCACCACCAAGGCACTTGTATACATATGTAACAAACCTGCACGATCTGTACATGTACCCCAGAACTTAAAGTATAATAAATAAATTAAAAATTAAAAAATTAATGTATCTTCTATTTTTTTTTCACTATTCCTGTTTTGTTGTATATATGTTATCCTTGCTCTGACAAATTTTCCTGTTTCCAATTGTTGGGCTTTCTTAGATTCACTAGTATTTGTTTTTTGAGTTGGTCTCTATATTACCTGAGAGTCCTACTGAGAACTGGTGATAAAGCAGGCCCTACTGTTACAGTCCTGGTTCTATCTCAAGTTCAGGGGACAGGTTAATCACCCAACTCACTCATTTCCCTTCTAGCTTTCTTAGCCTCTTATGGTCACAGAGAGGCCAGAAATACTATACATGTAAGGTTGATGTCAACTTTCTCTGAGTTTCTACAGATACCTGCAGAGTTCTCCTGGTTCTTACACTTGGATTTCCAACACTAGTTATAAGTAAAACAATGTGAACCAGAGAAGAAAACCCAAATTCTCACTGGTTTTCAGTCATAAAAAGACCTCAGCAGACCTCCTGTTTTGCTCTGAAGAAGGTTGGTGTGGAAACATCCAGATCACTGTGAATCTTAATTATCTTATCAACTAAGAGTATTCGATTGATTGTTAATCTTTGATTTAAGCTATTTCTTAATATAGACTTGTTTCTAAAATGTAATTACTCTTACATAAAACATACCATTTTCTTTCATGTCTATATTGAAGGACAGGTAAAGAATAATTATGTATATATGTTATATAAAAATATATATACACATATAAACCTGGTAACTGACTTAAATATAAATCTCAGTTTCTTAAACTGTAAAATAAAGTGAATTTCTCCTGTCTTGTAGAGTAATAGGGTATGTTGGAGACAATGGATATAAAGCAGGAAGATTGTGAATATAAATCAGTACCTGGTTCAGAGTTGGTTCTCAATTAACGTTGACTATTATTTATCATTATCAACATTATCATAAACCATAATGAGAGATTCCTAGTTACATATATTCATAGCCACAGCAAAAGTAAGAGCATAATATTTAGTTCATTCTCAAATAATATTATATAATGACTATGTCCAGATATTGGGTCAGATTCGGTAAAAACAGGAGTTAACATTACAAGATTTTCATTTTCAAGGGTTTGATCTTTATGAAGCATATCAAATTTCTAATTTGGAAGTCTCCAAATTATTATAGTTAATTACTATTAACTATATAATATTATAGAATAATATTAATAAGAGACTTTAATATATGCCAGATACAGATCTAAATAGTGTGTGTCTGTGAGTGTGTGGATGTATGAATGTGTATATACAGACAACAATTTTACGTAATAACATGTACTATGATTGCTTCAATTACCTCCACTTTGCTGACTAACAAACTGAAGCACAGAAAGATTATCATCAATTACCTAAGATCCACAACAGATAAATGACAGAAAATCTGGGTTTTGAACTCGGATATCTGGCTCCAAAGTTCACATTGAAATAATTTTATTCAGTGTGTTGTGAAAAGAGAACACAGGCATACACTTAGAAACTAAGTCTTATCAGCCGGGAGCGGTGGCTCACGTCTGTAACCCAGCACTTTGGGGGGCCAAGGTGGGTGGATCATAAGGTCAGGAGATCAAGACCATCCTGGCCAACATGGTGAAACCTCATCTCTATTAAAAATACAAAAATTAGCTGGGTGCAGTGGTGGGCACCTGTAATCCCAGCTGCTTGGTAGGCTGAGCCAAGAGAATAGCTTGAACCTGGGAGTCGGAAGTTGCAGTGAGCCAAGATCGTGCCATTGCACTCCAGCCTGGTGATAGAGAAAGATTCCATCTCAAAACAAAAACAAACAAAGAAACTAAGTCTTAGATTGAATTAATTGCCAACCACAACCAAGCTAAAGAATAGCTAATTTAATTCCAAGATTGCAGCACTCACTGATTATGATTGTTACAAATCATTCAGTGCCAGACCCATTGTGTTTTTTGTGATGATTTTACTTAGCTGAATGCTGTATTCATATCCCTGACCACAATGTAAAGCAGAGATTTGCTTTAGCATCATATTTAATCTAGGGGGATCAAGGATCAAGGTAACAATCCACATGTTAAATATACCATAAGCGAAGGGTTTTGTGTGTATGCTGAAGATGTTTCTAATAAGTTCCCTGAAGAACTTACCTTCAAGCAAGTGTTTCTAAATGTTACCATTTTTAATAGAATACTAAAATAAAATGATAGTTCTAAATAATGATATAATTACTACTTTTCAAATAATTTATATTAGAGATACATTCCCAAGCTTGTGTCTGCTATGCAATAAATGTTTAATGAAGTTGCTGCTCTTCAGATGGGGCACTAATACTGAAAAACATTATATGAAAACACAACATTGTTAACTGTATGTGAAAAAATAATGGAATTTCAATACATTTTAATAATGCAACTTCTTTTTAAAAAAATTTGTATTAGGAAAGTTTAAGTTACTATAGATTATTTCTGTGAATCTTTTGCTTAATATAAGACTCTAATTTTCAGATTTAATAAAAAAGTTTCACAGTTTTTCTTAATCTCCATAGTCCCTAACAGCTAACTGAAAACAGTTTCTACCGTATCTGTTTCTCATAGCAATTACATTTATTCAACGTCATGTTTGTGAACATTTAAAAAATCCAGGAAGAATGTATGGAAATTTGCAAATATCCCAACATGAAATAGCTATACATCTCTTCCTTAGGAGGAATATTTCAGAGGCTAGGAGCAGTTACAAGTCTGTATATAGTTGGTTTAATAGGCTTTACAAGATCTGGCAGTCACTAAACGATCAAAGAACTAAGAGAAATCCCTTTCTCCATCGTAAGTCTAAAACCTGCCCACTTCTTCCAGGTTGCGCACTGAATGGAAAACTACTTGGAGTAACATTTTCTCACTTTTTTATAATAGTGAAGACAAAGTTTATTATGCTCTTAAGCCAGCTATTTCAAATGAAGCCTACGATTTCTGATTTCAGAGCAAGAACTAGAGGTCACAAAGAACCTTAATTGTTGGATGTGGGCCACAGTGTGCTATCTTTAATAAATAAAGATACTATTAATATACTGGCAACAATCCACATATTGTAATTTTTTCCCGCTCAGCAACGGTGATAGGCTTGTACCAAGGCACTCGTACTATCTTGCCTGGCCCTCCTTGTGACCAGTAAGATACCATTTTTCAGACTTATAGTAGTGCAGACTACAGCCTGTAGATGTGAATCAGAGCACAGCCAAGAGCCCCAAGGTGGGAAGTCAGTCTTGACTCAGTGCAATGCACTAATTAACAGAGCTCACCAGCTGCAGACTCATGTGCTATCTAATCAGACAACTGGACAAAAGGGAATGTGTCAGCTTAGAACAATTATGTCAGAGAAGTTTTAATCTGCTTCTTAAACTTTGGGGAAAAAATAAAACTTAAATGAAATCATCTAAATCACATTATAGCAATTCAAAGCGAGCCATATGTATAGACAAAAGTACATATGGCTTTAAAATAAATTTTAATCACTCTATGTGATTATGTTATTAACTAGCAGGAAAATAAAGAGAACTCCTAAAATACCAGCAGTTAACTAAAACAATGTATGACTAATGAATACAGTGTATACTTCTACTGAATTCCTCTAAAATTTTGAAAAAATGGTGTAGCAATGCATGTCTTTTCTTCTTTATGTGTAAATGCACTCATATACATCTCTATAGAGACTGTTCCAAGCAAATAAGACTACCTATGAGAAGATCGGAAGCATACTAAGAGAAGAATGTTAGAGGAATTCAAAATTTATTAATATAATTTTAAATTCAAGCTTTGCTCTTTCCATTTTTTATTTCTTTCCTTGATCCAAATCTTTGAGTTACTTATTTGAGAATAATACTGATCACTTAAATTGAAATTATTTTCCAGGTACTATCATAACTTATTAAATGCCCTTAAAAACCCCACAAGGTTCTACTATTATTTCCATCTTACTGATAAAGAAGTTAAAGCATTAAGAAGTTAATTAACTTGTCTATGCTCACAAAACCAGTTAAATGGTGAAGTTTATTTTTAAATCAAAGCAGTTTGCTTCCATATTGTGTTTTTAACCGCTGTGCTGTAGTTCATTGTTAAAACACAGAATACGTGTTAAATAATTTTATGACTAAAGGACAGCACAATGTGTATTTATTGAGTTAAAACAAGACTTGTATTCCCTGATTTTGCCATCTGACCCTGGTTAGATTCCCCTCCTTTTTGCTTTGATAACACTCTTTACAGTCCCTTTCATTGATTTTGCCACATTGGATTTTCTACCATTAGTGAGGGTGTGTGTCTCTCTCACTAAACAGTGATCCCTTTTTATGGCTGGAGACTGAAATCAAATCTTGTCATTTTTTAAAAAAATAGCATCATGCCTGATACAGAATAGGGAGACAATATTTATTTGTGGAATTGATGAGTAGATTGTTCACTTTATACTTAAATGTCTACTTTAATATAGTTATACCATGATTTCCATTTTATTTTATGACAGGAGAACTCCAAGTTTTGGTTTTTTTTTTTTTTTTTTTGAAAATTTTAATTTCATACTCAGTTTCAGATGGATAAAGTTATTATAAGCACATAATTCTGGATAAAGATAGTGGATAATTTCCACACCCTGATTTGGAAATCTAAAAATCTAGAGTTCAATTTTAGGAATGATAAAATTGGAACAAAAATAAGCAAGCAGTTGGATATATGGGCCTAGAAGATGCAGAAATGTGCAAACAAACAAATCCTATCCAAACACCATAAAAAATAAGTTTCTACATAATTATGGCATCAAAAAAGAAAATTATTATATCACTGAGAGGTAAAATAATTCAGGTAGATAAAATGGTATACAGAGATATGTAAATATTAAACTTTCATTAAAAACAAAATAAGAAATTGGCTGGGTGTGTTGGCTGATGCCTATAATTGAAGCATTTTGGGAGGCTGAGGTGGGTGGATCAGCTGAGGTCAGGAGTTTGAAACCAGCCTGACCAAAACGGTGAAAGCCTGTCTCTACTAAAAATACAAAAAGATTAGCCAGGCATGGTTGCACATGCTTGTAATCCCAGCTACTTGGGAAGCTGAGGCAGAATTGCTTGAATCTGGGAGGCAGAAATTGCAGTGAGCTGAGATCATGCCATTGCACTCCAGCCTGGGTAACAAAAGTAAAACTGTCTCAAAATAAAAAAAAAAAGAAAAGAAATTAAGACAAAGGAAATAAACATGAAATTCAAGAAGCATTTGTGGTGATAACTTCCCAGATATATGCATATATTCAAATTCATTAAATATAGTTTTTCATGTCAATTACACCTCAATAAAGTGGTTTTAAAAGCAAGTAGAAAGAATATCAAAACAACTCAGAAACAGAGAAAGAATTAAAATGATATAAATGATGTTTCCTAAAACAGAACAAAATCAGAAATTATGACACAATAAGATCAATGCAATAATATAAAAAATACAAAATGTAACTAGACAATTTTAGAACAGTGGAAGTGAGTATAATCACAGCAAGAGGAACTGAAAGTTAGGAATAATTACTGTTTGTGGTAAGACAAAAGCATATACCATCTAATACTCAGGAAAAAAGTTGAATATAGATTTTAGGAACCAGATCCTATTAAAGAGATGCACACATATGGTTTCAGAAGAAATAGATTTCCAATATTAAGAGATATACCATATGCTATTTCAATATTAAAACTCAAATCTTTGACTTCTCAATTAAAAGGAAAAGGTGATCTGCAAATCATATTTTAAACACTGTAATGCTAATACTCAGGTCTAACAAAACAGGTAAGTAACTTACCTCAAGTGAGTCTTAATTACAATTACATGTTATTAAATGAGCAATACTATGAAAGGCAAAATAATGGATCCTCAAAGATTTCCACGCTCTAATCTCTAGAACCTGAGAATGTGTTACCTTACCTGGTGAAAGTTCTTGCAGTGATTAAGAATACAGACCTCAAAAAGTGACGATATTCCTGAATTACCCTATCCGGGTGAGCCCAATTAATCTAGGTGAATCATTAAAAGCAAGAATCTTTCCTGGCTGTGGTCAGAGAATGAGGTATGATAGTGGAAGAATCCAAAAGATGTTATGTGGCTGGTAGCTTTGAAAATAGAGGAAGGGGGTCACAACAAAACAAAGGCAAAGACCTCTGGAAGATGAAAGGACAAGGAAACAGATTCTTTCCTAGAAGCTTCAGAAAGAAACTCAGTCCTGCCAAAAACTTAATTTTAGCCCATTAAAACCTGTGCCAGAATTCTAAACCTCAGAACGATAAGCTGGTAAATCTGTGTTGTTTAAACTACTATTTTTGTGGCAATTTGTTATGGCAACAATAGAATATTACTGCAAATACTAAATAAAATTTATCTTTATGTAGTACAATATAGAACAACCATGAGTAAAATATTTCCATGAATAAGTTAATATGTTTTGCTGCAGAAATACAAGCAAATCCTCTCCCTCATATTATTACATTGCCTTTTTCCAATTCTTTGTGAGTGGATCTTGCCACCAGATCAATTGCCTTATAGTTTCTTTCTTGGTTTATTCAGATATTGTTCAGCTGCTGTTGCCCTTCTCTTGTCAAACTCAAAAAAGTTAATCCTGCTGATTTGCTGGCTTAGGGGACTATATGATTTTTTGGGTATTAAAACCTGAGCTCCCCATTGCTGCATCAAATTTCTTTCCCATAAATTAACAGAAATCTGTATAATAGGCTGAATAGTTCCAAGCGGTCCCTCAGACCCCTCACAGGTTAAAACCTGCAACGACTTTGATACACTTCTGAGGCCTGCCCTACTTCAAGCACATTGAACTGAGCATTTTCTAGGGCCCAAGAAAGTGGCCAATGTTGGGAAGAAATAATAGAAACATCTGCTCCAGCATCTACCAATCCTGTAAATTTCTTTCCTTGAATCATAATCTCACCTTAGGACATTTACCTGTAATTTGATTTACCCAGTATGCTTTTCTGTCTTGTCTGTTTGTGCCGCCAAAGTCTCTCATTGTTTTAGTTTCACTTTCCCCTGTTTTCTCTTACGGCACAATTGAAAGCTGCGCTATGCGTTTCCCAGGCTCAGCACTCCAAGGAACAGAAGATGACAATACAATTTGAATTTCCCCTATAAAAGTCCGCATCAATAACTCCTGTATGAATTCTAACTCCTTGAGCATTAAGACAATCTTTCTAGAGGTAAGCCCACGGTTCCAGAGGGTAAAGGGTCACAAACTCCTGTAGATTTTTTTTTTTTTTTTTTTCCGGTGGCTTTCCCTTTAAAATGCTTACCCTTTGACAGTTGCACAGATCTATTGCTGTGCTCCCAGTTGTGGCGGGGAGCAAGCATTATATAGGGATGAGGAAACAGCTTGCACAGCCTAGGCCCCAATTTGTATCAGGCCCAAGGCAGGCGGTCAACCTATTTCCCGACATCAGATCTATTGGAATCAGCTGTAAAAAAATAGCTACGTTCTTTAATAATCCTAGCCCAAACAGAGACTCAGGCCCATACTGACTGCTGGCCTGTCCAAACTCAACAGTTTGAAGGGAAGGGGTTCAAAAGCAATCCGTATTACTTGCCCTTGCTGATCTTGAGGGTGTACAACAACTGGAAATTGCCATCCCTCCAAATCTCCCTCTTTTCTTACTTGTTGAATTCTGGCTTGGGTGAAACCAGTGACCTTAACACCTGAACTGGTTACCATAGTTCTAGGAATAACGCCAAAAAAAGCAGAGGTAGAAATATCGGGAGGACCTGGCCGTCCCTCAGCAAGATACTGAGAGGGGCTGATGGGCACATCTTTTCTTCATTTGACTTTTTATCCTTTTGCTCTATAATTTCTTTACGTACTTCATCACACTCCTTCTCCTCTCCTGAATTGCCCTCCGCCTAGTCGGTCTGAAACAGCTCCAGGGCAAAACACATCAAAGCCCAAAATGACCACACCAAAAAAGCACCGTGTTCACTTCATTTTTGTCCCACGTTACCCCAATATGGCCAAGCTCCCCCAGCTGCCACTCTGGGAGATTTTTTTCCCGTAACATTCTCTGGCTAATCCTGAGGACCCCCAGCTCACCCTTTGAGATTTTTTTTCTCTAACGTTCTCGGCCTAACCCTGGGTTCTACCTAACTTACCTGGGAGTCTCCCCTGGGTCCTCTGGGCTCCCCTAACTCACCTGGGGGATTTTATTCCTCAAACGTTCCTGGGATACCTTCCGAGCTCTCCAGTTTGCCCCGGGGATTCTTTCCAAACGTACTCGGGATACCTTCAGCTTAGCCTCTCCTTTCTTCTTTGCTTCAGCACTCTTCGTCCTGAGTTTGAGTCTGCGCATTTGGGTGGCACTTACAGAGATCCAGTTCAGTCAGGAAACTCCCACCCAGGCGGGCTGAAAGTATTGAGAGGCAGACACCCAGACAGCACTACGGAGTGGGGATCAACAGCCTGAGAGCCTTCGGGGCTGACAGCTCTCCAGGACTGAAAGCTCTGAGCAGAGAGTCATCCACGTAATTATTTGCTCTTTGGCAGGTGATTGTTATTAATACACAGGTGTTCTACGTATACACATAACTCAGGAATATACTAGGTAGGCAGCTGTTACCTGCCTACCACTAATTACAAACTAAAAGTAACTTCCACAAGGGAGCCATGGGGTCAGGGTAAACTTAATGTTTCTCAACAGGGGTTACAGTCGATACTAATTTAATTTTACACTAAAAAATAACTAAAATCGTATAATTGGATTGTTTCTAACACAAAGAATAAATGCTTGAGGAGATAAATACTCAATTGTCAATATCATAATTATCCATTGTGGGTACATACCTGTACCAAAATATCTCATGTACCCCATAAATATATACGCCTATTATGTACCCACAAACATTTTTAAAAAATGAAAAATAATTGCTACTTCAATCACTCCTACCTCTTTTTTTAAGCCTGACAATAGGACAGACATTAGACTTTGGCATTTGACATTACTGAAGGTTGAATGATAATCAACAGGACATAAAATATACAGAAGACTACTGAATTTGACTATATTTAGAAAATGAATTAGTTGAATATGGTTGTTTGTTTGTTTTGAGATGGAGTCTCACTATCACCCATGCTGGAGTGCAGTGGAGAAATCTCGGCTCAGTGCAACCTCTGACTCCTGGGTTCAAGTGACACTCACACCTCATCCTCCCAAGTAGCTGGATTATATTGTTTTTATTATTATACATTCTTTTACTATTATTCCTGAGACTGTTATATTTACCAGTTACTAGCATCTATGAATTAATAATTGTACCACTTCATGAATAATGCTAGAATCTTACAATATTTTGACTCTACTTACCACCCTATTGACTTTTGTGCTATTTTTGTCAAGTATTTAAATATTACATATTTTTTCTATCCCACAAAGAGTTATGATTTGTACTTTAAACAAGAATTCATTTACATTTACCTTAATACCTTCTCTGTTGTTCTCTTCTTTCTTGCAACTGGGATTATTTTCCTTTAGCCTGACAAAGTTTATTTAATATGTTATTATTACTGATTTATTGGCAATTTTCTCTCTCTTTTTCTGAAAAACTGTATATTGCTTCTTTTGATAAATAATATTTTCAGTGGGATCAGATTATGGGTAGGTCATTAAATTTCTTTGGGCAGTTTAAAGATTATCTTTTGGCTTTTCCAATTTCTATTAAAAAGTCAGCTTTTGGGCCGGGCGTGGTGGCTCACGCCTGTAATCCCAGCACTTTGGGAGGCCGAGGCGGGTGGATCGCGAGGTCAAGAGATCGAGACCATCCTGGTCAACATGGTGAAACCCCGTCTCTACTAAAAATACAAAAAATCAGCTGGGCATGGTGGCGCATGCCTGTAATCCCAGCTACTCAGGAGGCTGAGGCAGGAGAATTGCCTGAACCCAGGAGGCGGAGGTTGCGGTGAGCTGAGATTGCGCCATTGCACTCCAGCCTGGGTAACAAGAGCGAAACTCCGTCCCAAAAAAAAAAAAAAAAAAAAAAAGTCAGCTTTTGCTCATATTTTTTCTCTTTTGGAAAATATTTCCTCATGACTGGAGCTATTTTTAATATTTTGTCATTGGATATTAGCGGTTTTACTATGTGATGTTTTAAATGCTTAGTTCTCTGAATTTGCACTGCTTGAAATATGAATGTTACCTAATTTTTTTTTGCTTGAAGTCTGTTTTCAAGTCTCTTTGGAATGCGCAGGCTAATATTTGTACAAGGTTACTGCATTTACCTTTCATTTTTATTCTGAAATTCAAATTTACATGTATAATAGGTCATTTCACCTTACTTAATGTATGCTGTTTCTATGGTTTTCATCTTTTAATAATTTCTTTCTGTACTTTAATCTGTATATATTTTTTTGACCTCTTCCAGTTCACTAATTTTCTCTTCTCCTGTTAATCTACTGTCAAACCTATTTCTCCAATTCTAAGTTTATGTGTTGTATATTTCAGTTTGAGAATACCCATTTAATTCGTTTTTACCAGTTCTAGTTTGTTGGTTAACGTTTCCATATATTCTGCTTTCTTGAACACATTAAACTTGTTAAAAACCATTGGAGTCTAATAACTTAAATATCTGAATCTCCTATGGTTTTACGTTTTTCGACTTATTCCTTGTATTTTGATCATCCATCTCTGTTTTCTATGTGTAATAGCAGACTTTTTTTTAATTTCAAATATTCTGTATGATTTTCTGTTAAGACGCTAAATGACAGTATATTTCTCCAGAAATAACTTAATTTTCTGATGAAGCTATGCTACTGGTAAGTCATCTTAATCTAATTAAGACTTAGTTTAAGATTTTGTGAGGAGTGTTCTTTCTCTGGTTTGTTCTTTTCTTTTATCAACTTTTATTTTAGAATTAGAGTGTATATGTGCAGGTTTCCAACAAGGGTATATTTGGTGATGCTGAAATTTGCAGTATAGGTAAGTCCATCATTCAGGTAGTGAGCATAGTACCAAATAGGTAATTTTTCAGCTCTTGCATCTCCTCTATTTTACTCCTCTCTAATGATCATTAGTGTCTACTGTTCTTATATATTTATGTTCATGTGTGTCCAATAGTTAACTCCCACTTATAAATGAAAACATATGGTATTTGGTTACTTAGAGTCATGGCTTCCAGCTGTATCCATGTTGCTACGTGGATATGATTTTGCTCTTTTTCATGGCTTCATTGTATTCTGTGGTGTGTATCTACTACATTTTCTTTATCAGATCCGTCACAGATGGGCACCTGGATTGATTCTATGTGTTTGTTATTTTGAGGAATACTGTGATAAAAATATGGGTGCGTGTAACTTTGCTACAACAGTTTATTTTCCTTTAGGCATAACTCAGTACTGGGATTGCTGGGACAAATGGTAGTCCAACTCTTAGTTCTTTGAGAAATAGCCTAACTTCTTTCCATAGGTGCTCGACCAATTTACATTCCCACCAACAATGTATAAGCTAAGTCCTCAAAAGAAATTGCAACAAAAATAAATGGGGCCTAATTAAACTAACACATTTCTGCGCAGCAAGAAAGTATCAACAGAGTAAACAGACAGCCTCCAGAATGGGAGACAATATTTGCCAACTATGAACTGGACAAAGGTCTAATATCCAGAATCTATAAGGAATTTAAACAAATCAACATGCAAAAATCAAGTATCTCCATCAAAAACTGTACAAAGGATGTGGCTTTACTCTCAATTCAAAGACTGGAATGCTTCCTAAAACTTTTTACTTCTTCAGGCTCTGAACTTTCATCACTAACTCTGTAGCATCAGTACACTATAGGAATTTTTGTTCAGACCCTTGGCACCTTGCCATTTCCTTTCTTATTTTTGTTTCAGGTCACAAAACTACGAGTTGGTAATCACCTTGAGAAACTGTTTCAGGCAAAATATTTGGTTAACACTCTATCTTATCTTATGTGTTGGCCACTTGAGTCCCAGATCCTTTGGTACACAAAACTCTAAACCCTGTCTCTCCAACCCAGCAAACCCCAAGCCACCTCTTTTTGACTGGCCTCTATTCCCAGCACAGTGAATTGGAAATTTTCAGTGAGAATCATGAGTTCACTTTAATATTTCCTTTCTCATGGGATTTAGTCTCCCTTATTTCCTCTTCTTCTATGTCTAGTCTATTATTAAAACTATGTCTTAAATTCTAAATATTTATATGTCATTTATTTCTATTTGAGATTATCTGTTTGATTCACTTTTACAAATTCCAGTTTTCTGGTTGTATTGCTTTTCTCTGAGATGTTTAAATAGTTTTTTGTTGTTGTTTGGGTAGTTGGTTTTGTATTTTGTTGAGATTGTATTATTTTCTCTCCAGGAGAGTTTGTCAGATACAAGATATTCTGTTATTTCCAGAGGCAATTTGGCTTTAAATAGCATTTTATATAGGTCATCAAGTCCCCAGTCAACATTGTACTAGAGAAATAACTGACTATGGTGTAATATAGTTCTATTAAAATAGACCTCTTGAACATTTAGTCTAAATCTTTCCATTCTTTTAAACTTTGACTCACGTTTTCCCAAAAAACACGTTTATATCATTTTTATATTTGTGTTGTTAAATAATCTAATATAGTGTTTTTTCAGATATATAAAATAAATAAACTTTACAGACAGAATAGTACATACAATTTTAAGCTACTAGTTTTCTTAACTTATATTTGTTAAGGTCTTAAAAATTCTGAGGTTTTACTCTTATCCAAAGTACACAGTTACTTATATTTTCATCTGTCTGTACTTATAATCTATATTTTCTTCTCCTTTTATTAATGCAATTTCCTTATAGAATTTAGTAGAGGAGTACTGAAATATATAGAGTCACTTCCATTCTATTTTTTCCTTGCTTAAGAATGCCATCTCTTATTTTGGAACTAAGGTCAAGCTTGGAAATATAATACTAATCTTTAGCATGACTTTCTCTCCGCATGAGTACCAAGTTGCTAGGGAGAAAAAAAAATCAAAGCAACAAAGCAGGTCAATGGTATTAGATATGAAAGGAAAATCCTCTTGCCAGACTCCCTAGAAAATCAGACACCATGTCAGGATTAACTTGATACCTGATAAAGGAGAAAGTTATTGAAGTGAGTTTTTCACATAATAAGTTTTTTCTCATCTTCTGATTTCATTTTTTTTCTCCTAGAATAAAAGAATTGAATTTTAGCTAAACAATATTTCTTGGCCTTCAGAGAAAATATGAATCAAAGCGAATATATATTAGTTAAAATGGTGGAGGAAGTATTGATAATGATTAATATCTGGCTTTATAATCATGTTACCTAAATTTTAATCCTAAATTTGCAACCTCTAACTTTAGTATTTTTTCAACCTTTCCTTCTAAACCTAATATATTTCCCTGTAAAGTAAGCATAAAATAGCATCCACATATAAGGTTTTATGTTATTATAGCAATATAAACAAGGTCCTGAACAATATATTTACCATGTAAGAAGGTTTCAATAAATGTTCAATGCCATTTTCATTACTTAACCCATGCCTAGTGTAACAAAAAGGGGCTAGTCTGAAAAAATTAAAGATGACTCTTGAGGTTACAGACTTGTCATTCTATTTCCCAATTACAAATTTTTCACTAAATTTAATTTACATTTTCTCTCAATCTCTTAAAAAAATGAAGCCAATAGAAGTAACATTTGATTTTGATTAAGTATGCATTCTATTAAAACTCTGTTTGCTTCTTGCTGATGCATTGATCATAATTATCTTGTCATATGTCACTAAAGGCAGTGACAAGGTGGTAATGAAGCTTTGCAGGTTTAAAGTAAAATCTTTCTTATTATTGGCCTATGAATTCTGGAAATTTTAGTCAAGTATGAAAAATACTCAACAATAATTGAAACAAATAAAATCTAATGCTAAAAACTAGAAGATCACAGTACTTTGCTTTGGAAGTCATGATGCTTTTTTATGTAGGTGTTAATAATGCCTTCTCATACCTAGTACAAGGCACAGCATATGGTACTCCCTAAATGTTTAATTGCAGAATTTAAATTAAAGCAGATTTCAGGCAGGTGAAGCTGAGACATGCATGATAATGCAAGAGATGTAAATCAGAGGTTCCAGATTATGTGTCCATTTACACAGGTTGACATAGGTCTAAACAGGTTTCAATTGCAGATTGGTTAGTTAGAGTAAACAGCTATGCAAGTAAGAAAGTTCAGGAGGTAGCAAGAGTGGCACTCATTTAACAAGAATCAGGTTATTTACTCTCTGCCCTTATTTTGTATTTATTGGTGGATATGAGAAATCCTAGATCCACAGTTATTGAATTTATATGAAAAAATACATGTCTGAAGATTAATGCCCATTTGAATTGAGTCATAAACATGAGGCTACTATTTTATTACTTTACATATTGAAGTTTGCCTATTATTTTCAATTGATTTTCAAAAAAAAGTGGATACCAATTATTACTCATATACACATTTAATTCTGAGGTTTCTAATAATGACCTGTTCAATATTAATTTTATATGGAATAAAGACATTGGTAAATGGGATCACATATTAAAATTCAGTTCAGAATATAGAGAAAAGTGACACATTTGTAGAAAATATATATCTATGTCTTAATAAGTTATGGTGGAACAATAATCCAAGTTGGTTAATTAACAGCATTGACTAAAAACTAGGCTTCACATGAAAAATAACTCTCTATTATATAGAGACATGACTTCCACAAGTAGCAGGTGTGTTTTAGAAATAAGAAGCATTGTAAACATTATGAAAAGTGAGAAAAACGGGCACATGCCACACAGAATGTGCAAACTATGTATGTTGACCAAGAAAAATATAATGCATTTATTTTTCACCTATTAAGGATACAAAACTTTCAAAATGTCATTTCTAAAATTTGTATAATTCTCATTTCAAATACAAGACAGCCCAAGTTTGTATAACTGATAAGTAGTGAAGTTGTTGAAGCTAAGTCTGATATCTAAAAGTAACTAAATAATCTGTTTATCTCACAGGTTCTGGAGATTAGGATGTGGACATCTTTGGGAGGACTATTTTATAGCCTAAAATAGATTTGTCTGGGTAACAGAGACTTACTCAGTTTACCACCCCTCGATAATTCAGGAAAAACTTAAAGGTAGGTGTCAAATGATAAGATTAAAGGTCGAAGAAAAGCGAGAATCTCAGTTACACAAGAATGCAGAATTAGATTGATGAAAAGCAGGAATCATAGCACAGCTTCACTTCAAACTGGAACTGGACATTCTTTCCAAACCCACGGCAGCCCTGAAGACCTCAGCATATGAAGTTTGTGGAACTCTACTTTAGACTGCAATAATGTCACTTCCAAATTACGTTTGTGTTTGTATGTATGCCCCCTATTCACCTACAGACTTCTTTTTTAAGCTAATCTTGCATCCATTTCATGGTTCATGATTATCCAAAACTTTGAATTTTTATTATTTTAACAGATGTACCAATAATTACTTTTTTGCCTAGTGACTCTCACCATTAACCCTAAGCTTTTTCTCATCTAACAACCTATCCAATTCATTCCAACTTTCTTGGAACATTTTTTCTTAGTGTCATTTATGAGAACTCTGTGTTAGAACTGCCAAAGATGACTATTAAAAATACAACTTCCTTAATGTAGCCACCAGAATCAGAGGACAGGGTGGGCCTGGGATCTGACTTTTAAAAAAGTTTCCCAAATAATTCCTATACCCAACCAAAAATTGAGAAAACATATGCCTGAAATTCACCCGGTTATTCCTATTATACTTGTTTAAGCAAAATTTGTTTTTCACAAACTGGCCAAAAATTGAGTGTCTGCCAAGCTTCTTTATTTCTTGTCCTTAAATCAGCAAGGGACTGAATCAATATGCTTTTCTAGCAAATGTTTTAAAGTAAATTTATTGAAAATTTTATTCAATCAGTTATTGTCTATCAATCTATCCATCTATGTATCTACATCCTACTATGTTTCACTCTTTGTTTCCAATTTTGAGAAACATCATGGAAAAACATAATGTTGGAAAATGGTAAATAAGGTCCAACTGTAGGTAAGAGCTATGATATCACTGAGGAGAAATCATCATGGCAGTAGAAATATACTATACAAACTTCCTTTAATCAAGGGGGAAGGTTAATGAAAAATAGCACTTCTGAGTACAGGTAATGGATTCCAATTTCTATCAAACCCAGTCTTCTCAGATTTAGTCCCCAAGAACACTAGTATATGAGTAAATTCAGAGAGCTATAATATTGGGAGACTTGGTCAATCTGGGCCTGGGACAAGCCTTTCTGCATGTTATATTAGGGAAGAAGATATTGGCCTCAGCCAAAAGGCAATGCCTAGGCCTGGAGCTGGAGCCAAAGTCCTAGCCAAATAGTATAATAGCTATCAGACATAGACTTGGGCCCTGGTAACAACAGGGAAAGTAACGGTGACCAACTTTGGGATGTATGAGTTTCAACTGTAACACAAGGCTGTGGCTATGTTAGCATATATGATTAATGATTATATATGTTATCTATTATATCCATATATAAATAGGTACATTTGTGTATAGATACATATTTTTCCAAATGAATATAAAACACACAATAGTCACAGAATATTCATTCAACCAAATTTTAGTGATATTCTCCTGAAGTTTTAAAAAAAATTCCAATTTTTTTTTCAACTTTATACATGACACATGATAACATGTGTCCATCAAATCAGAATGTACCTGACATACAAGCATTAATTTCCATGTAAAATTTAAATTATACACTTACAAAGAACAAAACAAAGCTAGGAAAACTAAACTACAACACACACTTAACTAATTCAGACAATCCTCTTCATTCCTAAAATAACATATGTAGTAAGTCCATAGCTTGGTTTACTTTCTACATGTCTAATATTTTAAGTGGGTACGTGTGAGAAATGGAATATAGTTTTTTCTATTCATAATCTAATCATGAGTGATGTAGTAAATCATTCAAATATAATAAAAATTATTTTTCTTAAAGATTATATTTTGCAGAAAATATTCTCATTAATTTGTTTCTCTAGTCAACAAATTAAATTATTCCACTTTAGTAGTAATGGATATTTGAAGTTTGTTGGAAACTTGTAGCTCAGTTTCATCTAAGATATTGTTTCAGAGAACTGAAAAAAAATAAGTATCTTAATCTGCTTTATTTTTTCTACTATAAAAGAATACCACAGTCTGGGTAATTTGTAAAGAAATGTATTGCTCAGAGTTCTGGCTGGAAATCCAATATCAAGTTACTGGAATCTGGTGAGGGCATTCTTGCTGCATCATCCCATAGCAAAAGGTATAATGCGATGAGAGAATACCCAAGAGAGGGAAGAAAGGGGCGAAACTCATCCTTTAATAAGTGACCCAGTCTAGAGGTAACTAATCTATTACTAAAATAAAGGTATTAATTTATTTATTAGGCCAAGCCTCATGGTCTATTTACATCTTAAGAGTCCCATCTCAACCCTGTTGCATTAGTGATTAAGTTTATATCAAATAAATATTAGAAAACACATTCAATCCATAGCAATAATCTATATAGACTCTGAGGTTCAGGAATGTGATTATAATTTCTATCATGGCACTATGTTCTATAAATCCTTTAAAAACTTCATAATTTCAGAAAGTAATTTGAACCTTAAATTAAAATTGTTTTATTTAAAATTACATGTTTATTATTTTACAAATATTTTATGGCTTCTGATTAACAACAAATCATAAAATGATTATTTTCTTAATGACAGATGTTTTAGCTCTTCATGAGATTTTATGTCCAATGAAATATTACAGATTCACACAAAATGTAAAATGGCAAAGTTAGTATTATTAAAAGTGTTTATCTTTATTTGTGAGAAAAAAATCTGATTATTAGTATACATTTCCTGAACTGCTTATCAAGAACAGCCAAGGAAAACAAAAATGATACTGTAGTGCTTACCTGCTTATAAATGGGAAACATTAATCTGTAAGTATTAACTGTCTTCCATGAAACATGTAAAATCACATAGCTCTCTATAGTACTAACATCCAAAAGTTCTGAAAAAGGAAAGATTTTTGTAAATATGCAACACTCACTTGGCATGCTTACTATACTAAGGTGAGAAATTTATATTGATATTTTTCATATTGATAAAACTTGACACATTTTATAGTAACTTTTTATGTTTTGCTACAGGAATAGTAATGTGTTTATTATAGACTGATGCCTTGGAATCTACAGGGTGTTTTATACAATATTTGGCATACACATACTTAAATATTTCCAAAACCTGAGCAATTCTGAATTATGAATCACAACTGGCCCCAATAGTCTGTGGATTTATAGTCGGTATTATACAATTAAATAATCTGTAAAACATAACCACAATTCTAATAAACAATACATTTTGTAATTGTTATTAGTTTTAAATTTCATTAAAATAATGAAAAAATACTCCTCAAACAACTACTATTAAGTCCCAACAACAAGAACATGACCCAGATAATTCAATAAAACTCTGGATTGTTTGCCATAGGTTTCCAATTCCAGTGGAAAATTCAATGTGTGTGCATTTGTGTATTTATTCACTTCGATTATTAAAATGGGGAGACAGAAGAACATATACAAAGTATGTGGATAAAAGACAATATGGAGCAAGTAAAGACAAACGCAAAGTAAAATAACTTGCTTAACTATTCATATTATATTGAATAGAAAATTTGAGAGAGAAAATGAAAGTAGCTTTGCATACGAACAGGAGAAAATAAATGAAGAGTTTTATATTTAAAAAACCAACTCAATTATATAAGGAAAATTTCAAATAAGAAGAAAATTGTAACTGTGATAATCACTTTTATTTAATACATCAGAGTAACTTAATAATAGGGAGAGTGGGCTTGCAAGGTGGAAAAAAGCACGCTTAAGAGTCTTATTGAGGAAAAGAACTGTGGCCATTTTTCAAAATTTTACAATAATAGATCTTAATGTCCTATTGTAGCATTTTGTTTTATTATAATTTAATGTGTTGTTACAGGTTGGGTATCAATAGGTTTTTATTTTTATTCTTTTTTTAATTTTGCTTTAAGTTTTGGGATACATGTGCTGAAAGTACATGTTTGTTACATAGATACAGACGTGCCTTAGTGGTTTGCTGCATCTATCAATCATCATCTAGGTTTTAAGCCCCACATGCATTAAATATTTGTCCTAATGCTTTCCCATCCATTGCCCCCTAACTCCTGACAGGCCCTGGTGTGTGATGTTCCCCTCCCTGTGTCCATGTGTTCTCATTGTTCAACTCCTACTTATGAGTGAGAATATGCAGTGTTTGGTTTTCTGTTCCAGTGTTAGTTTTCTAAAATGATGGTTTCTATCTTTATCTGTGTTCCGGAAAGGGACATGAACACATTCTTTTTTATGGCTGCATAGCATTCACTGGTGTATATGTGCCACATTTTCTTTATCCAGTCTATCATTGATGGTCATTTGGGTTTATTCCAAGTCTTTGCTATTGTAAATAGTGCTGCAATACACATGTGTGTGCATGTGTTTCTATAGTAGAATGATTTATAATTCTTTGGGTATATACCCAGTAATGGGATTGGTGAGTCAAATGGTATTTCTGGTTCTAGATCCTTGAGTCTGGTGTGTGCCTCATCCCACACTGCACAAGGGTTCAAGGACCTAAGAGAGAATGGTCGGGGATAAGAAAAGACACAAACACAGACATACAGAAAGCTGGGCCAGGCAGTCCAGGAGGTAAGGATGTCAGTCTCTCTGGCCCCAGTCTGTCTCAGTGTACTTTATTTTATTTGTTCACAAAGCACATAGCAAAGGGAGGGTGCAGTTACTTAGAACAGCCTGTGGTTATTATTCTCACACTTCAGTTAACATACTTCAGCTAAAAACTATCTTGCAGCAAGGTCAGTGAAAGCTGGTTATATCTCTAGGCCCGTGTGTTCTTCTCAGAGACATACACATCTTTCTACTGTGGTTTCACTTCCCTGAAGTTCAGTGGAAGTTCACAGCAGCCTTGTTGCTGATCCCCCCAGAGGGGTGTGCCACTCTGGCTCCCTACATTCGAGGAATTGCCATACTGTCTTCCACAATGTTTGAACTAATTTATACTCCCACTAACACTGTAAAAGAGTTCCTATTTCTTTACATCCTCGCCAGCATCTGTTGTTTCTAGACTTTTTAATGAATGACATTCTAACTGGTGTGAGATGGTTTCTCATTGTGGTTTTGATTTGCATTTCTCTAATAACCACTGATGATGAGCTTTTTCATGTTTGTTGGCCTCATAAATCTCTTCTTTTGAGAAGTGTCTGTTCATATCCTTTGCCCACTTCTTGATGGGGTTGTTTTGTTTTTTTCTTGTAATTTGTTTAAATTCCTTGTATGTTCTGGATATTAGCCCTTTGTCAAATGGATAGGTTGCAAAAGTTTTCTCCCATTCTGTAGGTTGCCTGCTCACTCTGATGATAGTTTCTTTTGTTGAGCAGAAGCTCTTTAGTTTAATTAGAGTCTGGCGTGTGCCTCATCCTGTGCTGCACAAGGGTTCAAGGACCTAAGAGAGAAGAGTCTCTCTTCCCATTTGTCAATACAGAAATACAAACTACCATCAGAGAATACTATAAACATCTCTATGCAAATAAGCTAGAAAATCTAGAAGAAATGGATAAATTCCTGGATACATATACCCTCCCAAGACTAAACCAGGAAGAAGTTGAATCTCTGAGTAGACCAGTAACCAGTTCTAAAATTGAGGCAGTAAATAATATCCTACCAACCAAAAAAAGCCAAGGACCCGATGGATTCACAGTTGAATTTTACCAGAGGTACAAAAAGGAGCTCTTACCATTCCTTCTGAAACTATTGCAAACAATAGGAAAACAGGGACTCTTCCCTAACTCATTTTATGAGGCCAGCATCAACCTGATTTTAAAACCTGGTAGAGACGCAACAAAGAAAGATAATTTCAGGCCAATATCCCTGATGAACATCATTGCAAAAATCCTCTATAAAATACTGGCAAACCAAATCCAGCAGCACATCAAAAAGCTTATTCACCACAATCGAGTCAGCTTCATCCCTGGGATGCAAGACTGGTCAACATATGCAAATAAATAGTCATAATCTATCACATAAACAGAACCAATGGCAAAACTACATGATTATCTCAATAGATGCAGAAAAGGCCTTCGAAAAAGTCCAACATGCCTTCATACTAAAGACTTTCGATAAACTAGGTACCGATGGAACATATTTTTATTATTTAAATCTTTTACTACTCATTCTTTAAATCTTTTACTACAGGAGAATTAAGTATTCTGAAGAAATAGTCAATAAGTTATCATTTTATTAGGTTGTCAAAAAGATTAGTTCATTTTTCAGAAATTATTAATTACACTAATGGGACCATATGAACACATTTTGCTAGGTGAATATAGGCCAATTTTATTATAGCAGGAATCATTTACAATTGTAATACTTATCCTAACTACACACAACTTTGATGTTCTTTATAAAAATTAAATTCTCTTTGTCCATTCTGCTATTGGTTTTTGAATAAACACATTACTCAAATGTATACAGGAGTTCATCAGATAATCACTTTTCTAGTAACATTAATATATATCCTAATACATTTTTACTCCTCCAGCAATTTCTTAACTCTTACCTAAAACTGAATAAGGTAAAAACACACCTTTACTCAGCCTTTCACATAGCCAACTGTTACCAATCAATAAGTCAGTCAGTCACCTTGGTTTCATCTTGTCATTAAAAAAAAATTATCACTTACATATTTTTATACGCATTGATATTAATATGCCCCAGGTAGGTAAGTAAAATATAAGGGACATTTTATACTTGGGATGCTATAAGAAAATTTATGTTTGAAATACATAGCTTTATGTCTTGGAAATAGCCAGTAATGTATACGCTAGCTCCATTTTCTGATGGTTTCCCTGGATATTAGTCAGTGTCAAATCTTTTTTCAGATTAGAGCAAATTCCTTGTAATTTGACTTTCTATTTTCATATTAGAGGGAAATTTACCTTTTATGATATCTGAAAAAAATCCTTTAAACAGCTACACTTCTGACAAGTTGACTAAAACAGTAAGCAACACAAACTTGAAAAAACTAACCTCAGGTAAATTGCTACTTTAGAGTATTCTGATTACTTTAGTGAACTCTTTGGATGAGGATGCTACAAGTCCCTCTAAACTAGATCTGTTCCTCTCCCACTTTCATATACATGCAAATTACCTGGGGATCTTGCTAACAAGAAGATGCTAAATTAGTAGGCCTGGAGTGGGACCCAAGAGTTTGCATTTTCAATAAATTCACAGGTGATCCCAATGCCTGCTGCTGATCTGGGGGCCATGTTGGGTCCCAAGGTTCCAGAACATTCCATCTCACACTTTGGTGTTGGCTTGTGAACAGTGATATTATGCCTCTGAAAATTCTGAGGAATAACAAGTTTGTGGCAAGGCCTTGGCATTGAGATTTTTAAAATTTCTTCAGGTAATCTAATGGACAATAAAAGGTTGAGAACCAGTACTCAAGAGTGAAGCAATAATTCAGAACATTTTATAAACTTCTGAGAAGTTCTGGTTACTGAAATTATAAAAGTTCTTCTACTTCAGGGCTCTGGAGACCGGGAACTTATATACCTTTAATGGTTGCCTTGCAAACAAGAATACCTCTAAATCCCTAGTACAGTCTTGAAATAAAAGCATGCTTTGGGCAAATAATACTTTTAATTGAGAGAGATTGACCTTAGGATCAAGCTATTAATGCCCAATTGTTCCTTCTCTATCATTAGCAGACATCAGTAAGTGGACCAGAATAAAAGTAGCAAATGAACCCTTTGTGTGGTAATAAGTGTACTAAATCTGAATATTTCTTGAAACCATTTGCACAACTTTAATGTACCTGTGATTTAGACATCTCCTTGGAGTGCAATTTTAAACTGTTGCTCCCTTGGTTTAGAAACCTGTATGTGGTTTATGACCCAGTTAGTTTAAATTGATTCGTTCCCTATGTACCCAATTAGCAATTATGGTTTTCAGAGCCCAAAGCGGGAAGGTGTGTGTTGATGGTGGAGAATCAAAATCATTAAATACAAAAACACAAACAAAAACAAAATGAAGACCAAACCAGCTTATCATTAGCCACATCAGGAAAATCTACTGTAAAGTTTGTTCATTAAATTATTTTAACCTTTATTTTGTTTTTTAATATAGCAAGTTTACCTATGCTTACACGTTCTATACTTCACAATGTCAATTGAGAGTGGAATGCTTAAGCCTGTCTATAACACAACTTCCTTTCCTTTTCCCTTCACTTAGCTGTTGATTCTTACATCCCCTTTCTTCAGAAAACTGGGACTTTCTCATGCTTCTCATGCTCTAAGCCCTATTTTCAGGTAAACTATAAAATTACTATTAAACATGTAGAGTATGCATCCTGGGGATTATTATATAGCTTCTTATATTGCTTGACTCCAATAATTTACAAGTTTGAGCCAAACAAATTAATTTCAATGAGTATAAAATGAGGCATCATTAATAGCCATGGAAACCATCTGGCATAAATTGAACTTTCAACATTATTGATCTCAAACTTAATCTATGCACTTAGCTGGAGCCTGTATGTGGTCCATAATATATGGCGTTACTTGGGGGAAAAACCTGCATATTACAATTCAGATTGAACTCTCCATGTTTCAACCCTAGCATTGCTCTTCTACTCCCAATATAAAAACATATAACTGGGCAGCTGCTGTCTCAGGGTAGCTGGGGCAGATCCAAAACAAACTGAACACTAAGGGAAATGGGACAACGGGATATATTGGTTTGCTAGGGCTGCCATAACAAAATATCACAAACTGGTGGCTTTAGCAACAGAAATGTATCGTCCCACAGTTCTGAAGGCTAGAAATCTGAGATCAGACTCCTATCTGAAGTTGACAGGGTGTTGACAGTGTTGGCTTCTGAGGAAGTCGCCTGTTGGCCTTTCTCTAGCTTTTGGTGGCTTGCTGGCAACTTTGATGTTTTGTGGCCTGTAGTTGCATCATCCTGATTTCTGCTTGATGTTCACATGTAGTTCTCCCTGTATTTGTGTCTGTCTCCAGATTTCTCTTTTGTAATACCAGTCATTTTGGATTAGGACCTGCCCTAATGATCTCATTTTAACTTGAGGCCCTGTGTAAAGACTTTGTTTCCAAATAAGGTCACAATCTGAAGTACATTCTGTAAAGACTAGGGCTTCAATGTATGAATTTTGGAGGGGCACAATTCAACCTGTAACAGAAGGCAAACTTTTGGGGGTCAGGCAGTGGGAGGAACATTCAGTTATAACAGCATAATAAGACTAAGAATCTGGTTTTTATGAGAATAACTACATATACCTGACTTCTACTAGCACCTTGGACAAAAAGAACTTTACTACTTACTAGCATTCATCAACCACTTTGTGCATGGTGTGCCTTCTTCTAAGTGCTCTACTTAAGCGATCTCCAACATTTTGGCACCAGGGACTGGTTCCGTGGAAGATCATCTTTCCACGGATGGGGATGGTGGCAGGAATGGAAACCAAAAACCATTAGTTATATTCTCATAAGGAGCACACAACCTAGATCCCTCACATGTGTGGTTCACAGTAGGGTTTGTGCTCTTATGAGAATCTATTGGTGCCACTGATCTGACAGGAGGTAGAGCTCAGGCAGTAATGCTCCTGGCCCTCTGCTCACCTCCTGCTGTGTGGCCTGGTTTCTCGCAGGCCAGGGACCATTATAGGTCTTTGGCCCATGAGTGATTGGGGATCCCTGCTCCACTTCATCTATTTCACACAGTCATACGAGGAGCTCACAGTAAAGAGGAGGAAACCGAGGCACAGAGAAATTAAGTACTTTTCTCAAGGTCACAGAGTAGGAGGAAGAGTCAAACCCAGAGTCTGATTCTAGAGGCTTCATTCTTAGCCACAGTAGGAGAGTTGGTGAATTGTCTGCCTCTACAGAAAGGGGATGAATCTTGATTGAGCAGTGAGTGGTTTCAAAGGTTGGTTTCCTGCTAGACATCACTGTCTGTTACCTTGTTTATGTTCTACCATTTAACAGGGACTAAATAATGAATACTAATGAAATCCTCTTTTCAGCTAACTATATATGGTATAGACTTTGTCTCATTTATTTAGGACCTGTTTAACGTGAAACTAAAGTGTGAATAACCTGAAGACCTCTGCAGAAACCACAAAGAATGATGCTTAAAAACAGTCATGTTGCATTACATTTTTTTAAATGCATGAAATTGAGAAAACAAAAACAAAGATATTTAGCCTCTTTAGAGAGAATACAGGTAATTGTGGAATCAGTTAATTGGGAATTTAAACCACTTTCCTTTGTAGTGAGAGTGGCAGATTCAAGGCAAAAACATTATACCTAGATGGGTCTTTGTTGATTATGGGAAGAATTATTCTCCTTGATACAATGGCAGTATTTTCTTCCTTAATGTCTGTAGTTCAGTTGGAATCAGTCATGTAGAGATTAGTTAAAGGGGCCACTGAACACATGGTAAAGAGAGATTTGAAGGCATTTCTTCAGAGGCAGGAAAGCTCATGACAGAATAACAGGAGAGTTTCTAATGAAAGGGAGACGGGAATTGCCTAATAATTGCCTTTCCGCAGAGTTAGCAAATGTGCCACTAGATCCCTTTGGGAATCCAGGCCTGCAAAGAAATGAGAACAGGCATCTTGGCAGGTCACAAGCTTAAGAAGAGACATGAAAAGACAAAATAGCAAAAGTAGCAAAATAATATAAGTAAATCCACAGAGCAATAATAGCATTGCTATTTGCCATTCTTATCCCAAGTGGTTTGTTCTTTTCTCCTTCTCTTAAGCAATATTCATGATAAACATCTATGTTAACTCCTGCATGACATTGTTTTGTTTGTCACTTAATCAGGTCAAAGAACCTATAATAGAACCTGGCTTTGTAACATTCACAGGCATGGGTTGGAAGAGGTCAGAAGCAGAGTTTAGAAGAGAAAAACATATTTTAATGGATGAAGTATGGGAATCAGGGTAGGAAACAGGTTGCTCTTAAGTAGAGAAACAGCTAACAAAATACAAAGAGGAAGGTACAGGTTAGGCAGAAGGTCAGGCAAAGACATAAGAAGGATGTGTTTGAAAATCCTATGAGGAGAGAAAACTGCCCTGCCAAGTATCCAGGCAAAGAGAAAACTGAGAATCTGCTAGGAATAAAAGAGTGAGGCAAAGCAGCAGGAGAAAACAATAAGTTACCATTAACAGAGAAAGACCTCACTAAGTGAGCGGAGGCCTGCCTGCTTTAGCCCAGAACTTGCATTTGTTTCCTGTGGATCAGGAAGTAATCTACAAGAAAAGCTGGCCTGAGGCTCACAGGCGGAGGGAATTAAGAAAATTACATTAGTAAAACACTTCAGAGGAACAAAATAATACCTGTTTGCGAAACTGTTTTTCTTTGCAATAAATAGAACACATTTACTCTCACATATTAGGCTCTCTTAACCTTATCCACAAGTATGATTTGAGAAGTGAAAAAGACTATATAGTTTCAAAAGACCATTTTAATGAAGAAGCCATGTGTAAATTAAACATAGTTTTGTGGTGAACACATTCTCAACGAACTGCAATATAAATGAGACCTCGTCATTCCATTTTGGTTATTTTCCCTGGTGGACTCCAGAAGGAGTTTATTACTTTGGATTGCTCTTAACCTAAAACCATCCTGTAAGGCACAGTTTAGGGTTCATTGGAGTCACACTCATTTTCATATACATTATCTTTAGGCTCCAATGTTGTCTCACTAAACTAGAAACTAGTTCATTATAATCTGCTAACATGAGGGGGAGAGGGCAGAAACCTGATGGCAGCATAAACGTAAAGTGCCGGTGGATAATGATTCTAATAATAGAAAATTGCAAGGCATCCAGAGACTGGGAATCTGACACGCAGGCTTTTCATAATCTGGTATCAGCATACCTCTCCAGTCCAATCATTGGTTGTTCATTTTATTAATACAACAATGACAAGTGTTTCTGCTGAAACAAAACTGACATCTTGCCCTGCTGCCGCTAAGGATGGGCATATAAATCACATCCCACAGTTAGACGAAGTGGCACTTTGTACCCTGAAATGAATAATAACTACAACAAAAACAAAAATGAGAGTCACTTTGTCTTAATAAATGACACCTTGACATTTCTCATAATTTGCTGATTTCCTCAGAAAATACATTTTCCTCTGACTTTTCAATTGTTAATATCGAAAGAGAGATGATGAACTTGGTCAATGTAATAATCATGTGAGAAAATTCCGGTTTTTCTAACATGAACTGACAAGCTGTAGACCTAGCAGTATTGAAGATGTTGTGTTTGCTGTCCTTTAAATACTACTGTATTGTTTAAAGATTAATTGACAAGTCAGTTTTTTACTATCTAGACTTCCTTGCAAATTGTTTTTCTCCCTGCTTTGTCATTTCTGAGACAGCCTTTCTAAATCTTACTGTTTATCCTAGGATCCCCGCCCATGGGCCTGACTTTCTTACCTCGGTAGCTGGTTCATACTGTCCTATCTTTCTACATTTATTTTTCCTTTGCCTTTCCATCTAGCAAATGCCTATCCCTTCTTTGTGGCCCAGATTAAATTCTGCCACTTCTATAAATGTTTCAGATTTTGCATCATTCTAATTACTCCTTTCAATATGTTCCATAGTATTTTATTGTTTTACGACTACTTAGTTATTAATTTTGGAATCTCCACTTTCTGGGATAATACCTGGCATTTAGTACATATTAATAAATGCCGATTGATAAGAGTATTGGCCACATGAGAGAGACTTTGGAACATTCTATCAAATTTAACATTTTAATAGTGACCTATTTTGCCTAGATATTAGTCTGTTCTTTCTCAAATATATATAGTTCACATAAAATTATCACTAAAGTAAAATATACAATTGTAAAGAATACTAAAAATGTCAATTTTGCCTTTGCTTAACCTGTAAAGTACCAGCTTTAAAAATACAGTAATATCCTAAATATTTCATCGTATGTCACTCAATTAGAGCAATTCCTGCTATTGACTATAAGTGTCAATAATAAGAATAGTGCAATTAAATTGACTGTGTGTGTGAGCAAGAGAGGAGCTTACAGAACACAAAGGACCTAAAAATAAATTCAATTCTAATAGAAAACAAATTTGAAATTCATGCTTAATATTTATGTACAATACAGTAATATATTCATATAAAATGAGCATCTGACTGACAAGCATTCCATATTTTGCTTTGTGGTAAACACTATGTCACAGTGTTTCTCTTTCTACATATAAAAAAATAAAACTATTATATATTGCTAATAACAATGATTCAGCAGTTAAATAAAACTTCATTTTGTTTCAAGGAATCACTGAGTAGTTGGACATATGAATACTAGTGTCAGATTGACTGTATTTAAATATCAACTTTCCTACAAGTTGTATGACCCTGGGTAAGTGAGCAAAATTATTTATGTTTTACTTTAACAAAATTATTCTGGGAAGAATTTAGAGAAGTGTATGACAAAAAGAAAGACTTCAATTTTATCTATTATTATTTCAATTAATGAAGAGTCACAGAATATTCACAAAGTGGTTCTCTGCTTTACTGATCATTACATGATTCATACATAACTAATCTTTTGAATCAAAAGGCAACTCAGAAGTCTTCACAACTGGCACAATTTGGCACAAAATACTTCAATTCCTGAGTATTTGATTTTACTGTAATAATTCTCCAAAGCTCTGTTGCATCCATTGATTTTTGTAATATTCACACCTAAAATTCCAATTTTTTCTTCTGCAGTTACTTTTGCTATGGTTTTAAATAAAAATTTTCTAGAAAATTAGTAGGGAATTGAATGAGTTGACATTTTCTTTAGTGCCTAGATTTCACTGAGCAATTATTAAGTCTAGGCAACATTGTTGATTGCATCTGTAATTTAGTGCCTACATTTTTAGTGATCATAATTGAGTAGATATTTTAGTGTACAAAATCTCCAGATCAAATGATGATATATGTTTAACTTTAAACTTGCTTTATAATATACATCCAGTAAAAGTTCACAAGAAGCTAAGTATAACCACTTATAATATTTGAAATTTATAATACAGAAAATAAAATATACTGACAATATATTACCTTCATTTATGCTTCTCACAAAATAGTCCATGCTCATTAGAAAGCCATCAATGTCAATGCCTTATCTTTTCCGATGTATCCTAGTTATGACCTTTTTTCCTTCTAAAGGTGTTGGAAAAAAACAACCAGAAAAAGAAGTATAAACAACAATTAGCTCAAATGCAGCTTGTAGGAGTTTAGAACAGTAAAGTGAAAGGTCATTATAAGGGCAGAACAACCATGAAAACTAAAAGTTGGCAGTTTGTGCTTCTTTCTACTAAGTTCCTTATTGTCTACATAGAAACACAACTTTGGTCATGTAGATTAATACTGTAATTGTGAATTGCCTGTGGCAGTATTTATTGCCATAATGCTTCAGCTACAAAATTAGCCACTGATCATTGCAATGTCCATGACTGAAATTTCAATACATAGGCACCATGTATACATAATCCATAGAAAACTTCCATGGCTTCACTTATGCTTCATACAACATAATGCCCATGCCTTTGAACATTTTACTTATGCTCATTGGTTATTATTATTCTGTAATTTAAAAAAAAATTGTCTCAACTGTCAATATTTAATTTTAACTAGAAATGACTTTAGAAAATCAGACCAATCACTATAGGATACTTCTCAGCCACATTTCCCCCAGAGTTTTTTAATTTTTTATATTAATGACTTTGGTGTCATGATTACAAGCAAACATTTTTTCTGTCTCAAAAAATATAGAAAGTATACATGAAGTAATAATTAGTAACTAAAATTAAGATATTCTTTCTTACAAAATATAAATTTAATTAGAAATTTTCCAGCTTATCCATCACGATCAAGTAGGCTTCATCTCGGGGATGCAAGGCTGGTTCAACATATGCAAGTCTGTAAATTTGATTTACCACATAAACAGAACTAAAGACAAAAACCACATGATTATCTCAATAGATGCAGAGAAGGCCTTTGACAAAATTCAACAGCACTTTATGATAAAAACTCTCAATAAACTAGGTATTGACGGAAATTATGTCAAAATAATAAAAGCTATTTACGATAAACCCACTGCCAATATCATACTGAATGGGCAAAAACTGGAAGCATTCCCTTTGAAATGTGACACTAAACAAGGATGCCCTCTCTTACCACTCCTATTCAATATACTATTGGAAGTTCTAGCCAGAGAAATCAGGCAAGAGAAAGAAATAAAATGTATTCAGTTAGGAAAGGAAGAAGTCAAGTTGTCTCTATTTGCAGACGACATGATTGTATATTTAGAAGACCCCATTGTCTCAGCCCAATATCTCCTGAAACTGATAAGCAACTTCAGCAAAGTCTCGGGATACAAAATCAATGTGCAAAAGTCACAAGCATTCCTATACACCAATAACAGACTTAAAGAGAGCCAAATGAAGAATGAAATGCCATTCATAATCACTACAAAGAAAATAAAATACCTAGGAATACAACTAACAAAGAATGTAAAGGACCTCTTCAAAGACAGCTACAAACCACGGATCAACGAAATAAGAGAGGACACAAACAGATGAAGAAATATTCAATGTTCATGGTTAGTAAGAATCAATATTGTGAAAATGGCCATACTGCCCAAAATAATTTATAGATTCAATGCTATCCCTATCAAGCTACCAATGACCTTCTTTACAGAACTGGAAAAAGCCACCTTAAATTTCATATGGAACCAAAAGAGAGCCCACATAGCCAAGTCAATTCTAAGCAAAAAGAACAAATCTGGAGGCATCACACTGCCTGACTTCAAACTATACTACAAGGCTACAGCAATCAAAACAGCATGGTACTGGTACCAAAACAGATATATACCAATGGAACAGAACGGAGGCCTTGGAGGCAATGCCACACATCTATAAGCATCTGATTATTGACAAACCTCACAAAAACAAGCAATGGGGAAAGGATTCCCTGTTTAATAAATGGCGTTGGGAAAACTGGCTAGTCATGTGCAGAAAGCAGAAACTAGACCCCTTCCTGACATCTTACACTAAAATTAACTCCAGATGGATTAAAGACTTAAACATAAAACCTAACACCATAAAAACCCTAGAAGAAAATCTAGGCAAAATGATTCAGGACATAGGCATAGGCAAGGACTTCATGACCAAAACACCAAAAGCATTGGCAACAAAAGCCAAAATAGACAAATGGGACCTAATTAAACTCCAGAGCTTCTGCACAGTAAAAGAAACAATCATTAGAGTGAATAGGCAACCAACAGAATGGGAAAAAAAATTTGCCATCTACCCGTCTGACAAAGTGCTAATGTCCAGAATCTACAGAGAACTAAAACAGATTTACAAGAAAAACACAAACAAGCCCATTCAAAAGTGGGTGAAGGATATGAACAGACACTTTACAAAAGAAGACATATATGAGGCCAGCAAACATATGAAAAAATACTCATCATCACCAGTCATTAGAGAAATGCAAATCAAAACTACATTGAGATACCATCTCATGCCAATGATAATGGCAAACATTAAAAAATCTGGAGACAACAGGTGCTGGAGAGGATGTGGAGAAATAGGAACACTTTTACACTGTTGGTGGGAGTGTAAATTAGTTCAACCATTGTGGAAGACAGTGTGGTGATTCCTCAAGGACCTAGAAATAGAAATTCCAGTTGACCCAGCAATCCCATTACTGGGTATATATCCAAAGGATTATAAATCATTCTATTATAAGGACACATGCACACGAATGTTCATTGTGGCACTGTTTACAATAGCAAAGACTTGGAACCAACCCAAATGCCCATCGATGATAGACTGGACAGGAAAAATGTGGCACATATACATCATGGAATACTATGCAGTCATAAAAAATGATGAGTTTGTGTCCTTTGATGGGACATGGATGAACGTGGAAATGATCATTCTCAGCAAACTGACACAAGAACATAAAATCAAACACTGCATATTCTCACTCATAAGCGAGTGTTGAACAAGGAGAACACATGGACACAGGGAGGGGAGCATCACATACTGTGGTCTGTAGGGGGGTACCAGGGGAGGGACAGCAGGGAGTGGGGAGTTGGGGAGGGCCAACATGGGGAGAAATGCCAGATATAGGTGATGGGGAGGAAGGCAGCAAACCACATTGCCATGTATGTACCTATGCAACAACATTGCAAGTTCTTCACATGTACCCCCAAACCTAAAATGTAATAATATACATTTATATATAAGAAATTTTCCAGTATACTTTTAGCCTCATAAATATAAATTCAAAGCTATAGTTAACAAAAGTTCTACGAACTCTATACCCTTCTTAATCTCAGTCATTAGGATGAACGGCTGCCTTATAAGACACAATAGATAATTTGTTGTAAATATATTTTCCCACCTTGATGACACAGTTTCTGAAATTCTACCACAGAGATTTATTTCATCTGAAAATTGTCATTAATCCTTACAAGCCATTCTTTTCTTTTCAGCCAGATTAATTCATGAACACATACAGAAGTCCTCACAGAGAAAAGCAACTGTTCCCAAATCTGTACCACAGTACTACTGCACAGAGGCCAACACATTTAAACACTTGCAATTGTAATTTTTTGATTTCTATATCTTATCATAATTCTATATTTCAACTTTCATGTTGTTCTTAGAATTCTTAGTAAGTAACATGAGGTTATAGTTTCCTTGTACCCTCTCTCTGCTTCCAATTATTAGTGATAACAGCCCTATTTTTAGTTTTTCCATATGTGGTCCTTGAAACTTTAAATAATGAATATATCTATTTCATAGTTCAATTATCTTTCCTGTACCTTTAGAATTCTTACTTTATAAGATTAGAAAATTAACATACTTAAATTCCTTCTACCTCTGCTCTTCACATCTGCCTCACATTGTAAAGGAAAGATATATCCTTACTTTTATACTTTTAAAGGTAGACAAGTCTGTAGCTCCTAGTTGTTTTAGGGACATTGTCTATATATCTAGCCTAAATGTTGGCAATCAAGTATCAGAGTTTACATTTTATGACCATATAAACATATTTCAATTTATTTTCAGTTGTTTGAAGGCAATGAATGGCCTGGAAAAAGCGTTTCTAAAGTTCTATTTGAGCTCGACTGTGATGAAAAAAACCTCTCAGAAAATCTGCCATAATCATGAGAATGCACACTGAAGGAATATGTGGTGCGTAGACTGGCTCTGCTGGAATATGAGGAACAGATACTAGCAAGCTCTTGTCCTGACAAAAAGAGGGTCAACCTTCATGGATTACGCATGTAAAGATGAAGGTTTCATGCTTCTCAGGGAACACTTGACTGCAGGTATTTATAGTGTGTGATCCTATCAGGTCACATTGGATAAATTGGTGCTAAAAGATGTTCAGAGAAGTCATACAGGTTTCCTAGGCCCATCCCTACCCTTGAGGCTAGGAGAGGGCTAACACCTGTAAATGGAAAGTCCTGGGATCAGCCAGGGTTCTTCCAAGGTGTTCAACTGTTGTTTCTAGTACATTCATGGACTTTAGGAAAATGGACTGCTCTGCTTCCAGCCACATGGGTGCTTCCTACTACTCAGACTCCTAGAGTAACCAGAAATATGAGTACACAAAGAAAATGAAGTTTACGTTAGGGGATCCAGTAGAACAGGCAACTAAATAAAATTCCTGGAGTGAACAAAAGCAAACAAGTAAGAAAATATAATGACAGAACACAAAGGATAGTCAATTAAAGATTAATACTGTGGAAATAAAGCGTAGATTTTTGGTTAAAGATTTAATATACACACCTAAAATGAGAGCAACAACCTGCAAATGAAGTAAAAAAATAATAATCTCATAACACAACATACAAGGTAATGGAAAAATGAAACTCATCAGATAGATTCAGTATATCAAATATGCAAATTTCAGAAGTATAGATAATTGGTCTTTTATTGGAGTAAAAGAAACAGATGAGGCATAGGATATATAAAATAAATGGATATAAAACTCCATTTGCTGAAACTTTCAAGGCTAGAAGTAAAAACACTGAAAATTCCTTAAAAAATTGATGTTATTAATACACTCTCCTAGACCCAGACTACTATATATTATACTGATGATTATAAAATATATACAAAATAGCTAGAAGAATAAAACACCAACTAATGAAGGAAATAAAATAAAACATATCACAATTCTCATCTGTATTGAAAGCTATGAGGCAGTGGAATATGTATAGAATACAAAAGGGAAAATAATTATATATGAAAAATATTACATGCAGCAAGGGAGCATTCTTCTGTCACAGTAAAAGAAAGATGGTTTTGAGATATTAAAGGATTTTGGATATCCATCACTAACACATGCCATCTGAGTAATTTAGAAGCTACCTGTCCCAGAATGGGATCCCTGTGAAGCAGATTTTAAGATGTATATTTACCTAAGTGAATGCTAAAGTATATTTTGATTAGAAAAGGGACTAATGCATTGATGGAGGGGCAGCTGCCTGTTGCCTACAGAAGTACTTACATCAAATTGATAGGGAAAGTTGAAATATTAATGATCATAATTTATTCAGCATTTATTATGTGCTTCACTCTGTCCTAAACATTTTATATATGTTAGCTCATGTGATACCCCTATAGGCCTATGTGTAATTCATCATGATCAATTCCATGTTTAATATTATATTAATATATGAATATTTCATGTTAATATCTCATAAGGAATTTGAAGTATGGATTGGTAACGTGATTGTCAACTGTCACACATATAATAATATACTCAGCCAGGATATGAATCCTGTGCTGTCTTTTAAAATCACATGCTATATCCAGAAGGCATGTTCATATGTGTATGCATATATGTTTGTGTCTGTATATGTGTGTGTGACGTGTATGATACTGGTGCAGGAATAGGCTCTATGGCCTATCCAAATTGCCAACACAGCATGGCTACCCTTGCACTTTGGAGCCGTTATGAAATAAAATAAGGGTGACTTAAATACAAGCATTGAGATATCACAGTTGATCTGTTAACGAAGAGGGCTACCAAGTGACTCACAGGCAGGGAGCGTCCACAGCATAGACATGCTGAACAAGGAAAGGATTCATGTTCCGGGTGGGAGGGAGCAGAAAGCGAGAGATTTCATTGCGCTCCTCAGAATGGTGCACAATTTAAAAATTATGAATTGCTGATTTCTGGAATCTTCCATTTAATATTTTTGGATTACAGTTGACAGCAGGTAACTACAACCACAGAAAGCAAAATCACAACAAGGAAGGACTACTGTCTATAGATAATTCATAAACAATCATGTCATCCTTGGAAAGATATGAAGATATTCACAACAAGCTCAAAATATAGATTACTTCTTGGAGGTCAAGAGGGGAGAATGGAAAAGATACGGGGATAAGAAAGAATTGATTTTCAATGCCTCAATAAGCAACATTATTCAACATTACTGGTTCTATTGTACATGTATTATTGGTTCTATATGTAGGTGTAGGTCTATGTGTGTGTGTGTGTGTGTGTGTATGCATGCACATGTGCGTACTCATATGTATGAGAGCAAGACAGAGTATATATGTGTATATATATATATGAGTGCATGTGTGTGTGTGTGTGTGTGTGTGTGTGTGAAGTACAACTGCAATTACTTTTGTACCCCAACCTTACATATATATATATATTTGAGTGTACATAAAAATAGAGAGATATATGAAATGATAAATATAATGTTGTAAACCATTATTTATTAAGAGGTGGAATTTCAGGTGGTTTACATTTTTTTCCTTTGCTATCATATTATAAAAACTTTTAAATGTGCATTTATTTGTATGTAATCAGAAAACATATGCATGATGCATTTTTCTTAAAACAAGACTCATGAAGAAAAATACTACAGAGAATTAAACTTTTTAACATTTCTAATATTCCAATTCCTATACTATTTTCCTTTCTGACATTCTACCAATATTCTACCAATAATTCTACCAAATAATTCTACCAATTATTTACAATCATGCTGTGTTATAGTTTTCTGTATTTGGAAAACGTAACTTTCTTGTGTAGAGCTTACACAAAGATTTAAAATTTTTCTTGCTTTCTACATTTTCTATTCTAGGTTTCTATAATCTTAATAGATCAATTAACTATATTTAAATATAGTAACATGAATATTTCAACCAATTTACATTTTATTAGGCCTAGAGAAATTCCAATTAGATTGGGGATCTGGAATGGATTGGGGTGGATTGTACTTCATTTGAAAGTACATATATTTGGCATTTTAAAAGACAAGTTTTAGATTCAATATTAGTTTTGCGATAAGGTAACACCACTTGCAGTTATAACTGCAAGAACAGGCTTATCTGAGAAAAAAAAAATACTCAGAAATAATTTAGAATTTTCTCTTCCAAAAATAGATTAAGCAGCAGGATTCAGTGAATTTTAAAATGCATTTTGATCCCATCAGACTAAATTATTTTCTTGGATTTTGTGGAAATTAAAGAATCAACTTGTCTAGTCTTGTTTTGTTTCTTCGGTAGATGCTTTATATTCATGATTGTTTTCTCAGAGTTTCATATATTGCCTATCTAGCCCATTTTACATTTTGATAATAAGTGTTTTATCTAGCCCATATAAGTGTTTCAATAAACGTTCCACTCTATTCCATGTGCTAAGGCATCAATGTGGATTCAGCTGCCAGCTCATTTTCTGTCAAAATTAATTATTCATTGAGGCTTTTGTATCTCTGGGCAGGATTTTTTAAAGGCCTTTGGTTTTTCTGGGTCCCAGCATAGGGAAAAATTTTCTGATAGCCTCTATGTAGTGCTTAGAGTAACCTCAAATATGAAAAGAACATTTATGTTTGTTTATGCAATCCTTTTTGGCACTGGGATGACCATGACATTGGGCCATATCAAATTTGTCAGGCTAGTTGGAATCCCAAGGTGTCATATCTCTTCTCAAGTAAAATTAACATGAACAGTACTTTGTTAAAGTGAATTAATTTACAAAGAATGGTTTTCCTTTTAAACAGGTATCATAGTGCAGTGATGGAAAAAAACAGGTAAAGAAGCGAAGCTTTGGGTCAGCTGTATTCTTTGTGAGCTTCTACTTACTCATGTGTAAGATGAGGATGATAATACCAACTACATAAAGTTATCATGTTATTTTAATGCTTATGGAATATTTAATAAAATGTAGCACAAGAAAGCATACCATAAATGGTTATTATTCTATTTTGTGCTTCTTAGTTGTCCTTGGTTTTGGATTTGATGATTCTTAATAATATTAAAGAGAGGGATCTAGGACTGCATGAATCCTGTCTTGCTAATGTCCCTATAGTAGAATGGCAACCAACTCATTACTTAATAAGCAATTATGCTACAATATAATGTAAGCTTCCCTGTAAAGTGGCTTGCGCCTAGGCTTAAGTCCTAAGCAAAAAGTTTCTACTCTTCCACAAGTATAAAATTTGGGCCTACCTTCCTCAAATGTGACTGGAAGGACAAGTAAGATAATATGGGTACTCAAAGGACCGTGGTATGTTTAATATCCTGGATTGCTACCCAGTTTCATGTGGGAACTGTGAGCACAGGAAACATAATCACTGAAAGGAAGATGTCAATGTCAGTGGGGACAGAGTTATGATGATAATTTGGTTCCCAATATGAAATTTAATTTTATAGTATAAAATGTATTTATATAAACAGAAATGTAACCCCTCGATTGATGAACATAATGCAGAGCCCCTTAAAGTGTACCATGCACCATGGAAGCTTTCCCTTCTGTTGGAGTAGGGTTCCCCAAAAAAGCAGATTCTGAGACGGTGATTAACATGCAAAACACTAAGTAGCACATGGAAGGAAACAGGGTTATGCAGAGGGAGAATCTGACCTGTGTTGTTGTCTTAAAAATGGACCCAGTCTACCTAACAGTAGGTTCTGGAACTTGGATATCTCTTACATGTTGTGTTAAGTTGGGGCAAGGGGATTAAACCTTTATACCAATTTGTTGATTGTCGATTAATGCAGACTGCTTCTTGAAAGAACTGTGACATTAGATAAATCAGATATCTTCAGCTTCAGCAATCTCTGAAGAGGGCTGGCAGCTAGAGAAATGTCCTGCAAGAACTTGCAGCTCCCAAGACAATGAGATTGTTCCTGAAGAAGTGTTAGAGTAGTCAGATGCTTAGACATGAGCAGGAAAGGGAGCCCCTGATAGGGGATGCTCTAGAAAATCTCACATTCCAAAGACCACCCAAAACATGCATGCTAAATATGAGCAGAGAGGAGGGGAAATACGTATACAGAAAAGAATACCCTGAAACACTACTTAAGATGCCCAGTAATTGTTAATTGTGCTGTTAACTTGTCAGAATGTGGCTAAGTGTTGATAAGAAGGGAAGAAGGGGAAAAGGGGAAATTCCTAAGAGATAAGGAGGTGCAATAAGTACAAATTTAACCACTATGGGACTTTCCTTGTGTGATGATAATGAGCAGCACCACCCTTAGGTAGGATTCCTATTGATCACTGGACTCTGCTTATGCACATCAACTGACAGTAAGGGAGAATCCCACAAACCTCGATGGGGAACTAGGCATGGACAAAGGTGGAGGCTTAAGACAGAAGCAGTAAACTAGACAAAGACAATGGCAGGAGCTTGAGAGAGAGGCAGGAACTTAGAGAAATTGTTCAACGTAATCAAAAATACAACACAGAATTCTCAGGGCTACTCTCAGTGGAATCAGTCTGCTCCTCTCTTTGGAATACACTCTTATTTCCTTAATAAATCTTTTGCTTGCTTTACCAACTGGTCTCTTGGCTGAATTCTTTCTCCCAGGAAAGACAAGAACTGAAGACGCTCACACTTTGTGGTAACAGAAAGATCTGAGTAACTTATCACCATAGTCAATGCCTTGTGTGGTTCAGACCTATTTCTTGATATACGTTATGCAGGCAGACATTTTAGACTTCTGTTGAGTGTCTCTTCTAGGGAGAAACCGAAAAGTTAGTTCCAACCACAGCCCCTACTTCTAAAGCTGGGATGCCAATGAAACTTATTGTCTCCCCATTCTATTTTCCCCTCACAGTCAGCTAGTGTTCTGATCATCTCAAGGTTACCTGGAAATGTAATCCAGACCCTCATCTCTGAGATAGCTAAGCCATTACCACACCCTAACCAGGTCTGGGTTGCTGTGCTTGTCTACGTACAGTAAAAATTGTTCTTTACTTTGAAGGGTGTATCCAAGCATGTCCCAAACTACTAACTCCCTAAAGCCTTTACTTATATAATAAAGGTTCCTAAATCATCGTAGGACTTAGCTCAAACTCTAGGTAGCACATATGTCTTCCTAAGATCTCCATGTTTTGCTCATCCAATCTGGTTAATCCAAATTTCAATGACAGAGCATGCTAACACATTGAGAGATATCAGATGATCTAGAATTGTTTGAGCTATATTGTGATAGAGGAAAAAAAGTGTTAACATAGAAGTATGATGAAAGTCAAAACTCTAAATATATGTGATTGTCTTTTTCATGTGAATGTTTACTGTTTCTTATCTTCTTTAAATGGAGACAGGATGAAGGCCATAACCATGTATCCTTTAGGTCATCGAGAGTAGTCATATCGATCAGAATCTAATGTTTTTATTATTTGAATATTTTTTGCTGGGGCTGAACCTCCACTTGGCTCTTTCCACTAGACTTACAAGAAGCCTTACACCACATTCAAGAGTCCAAAGAAGTGCTTAATTCAACTTTCAGGTATGTCATAGTTCAATGAATTATTCAGGGAATGACTAAGTGGTCACTGGGTGCAAGTGCAGAGGTGGTGGGTTGGCTGTAAGTTGGACCCAGGTCAGTATTGCATTTATTATCAGGCTCTCATACACTTTAACCCTAATGGTCAGGAGGATAGGGGGATGAGAGTGAGGATGACTATAATAAGGCCTCAGTTCTCTGAATATCAATTTCAGTTCAAGCTCTGAGTCAAAAAGCCTTTGGAATGTTCAAGTTTTCCCTCTTCCCAGTGTACAGTTAGTGGTAGTCTTAGTACCACAGATATTTATAAGATGACTGAGAGAATACAATGATTCTAGTGGCAAAGGAGAGATGTAGCCAAGAAGGATCCCCATCAATGTATAAAGAGATGACAGATCTCATAAACAAGTGGTTTATTCTTTCTTCCAAAAACGGAACTAATTGACAGAAAAAGAGCTCTGCTTCCCAGAAGGAAGTACCTTGCAGATTCCTCCTGAGATGGCAGGTATCTCAGTTAGATTGGTCTGCTATAATGAAGTACCAGAGACTTAGGTGGCTTAGAAACAACATGAACTTACCTTTAATTATCTGAAGGCTGAGACCAGGGTGCCAACATAGTTGGGTTCTTGTGAGCCTCTCTTCTATGTTTCATATTGTTAATTTATTATATCCTCATACAGCAGAAGGAGAGTTAGCTGGCCTTATAAGAACACTCATTCCATCCATGAGAGCTCTATTCTCATGACATAATAATCTTCCTATGGCCTCACCCCTAAACACCATTGCACAGGGATTAGGGCTGTAATGTATTAATTTAGGTCAGGGGTACACAAACATTCAGTTAATTGCAGCCCAATAAAACTGGGTCACATTAAAGGCATATAAAATAAAACAAAATGAAGCAAAACATGTGTACCTAGTATGGAGTGAAAAATGGAGAACAGCTGAGTTTCAGAACTGGAGTTGGCACTGTGACATGTTTAGGAAGGAAGCAAATACTCAAAGTGTCTCCCTCAGGGGCCGTGTGATCATTTGTGTATCTCACTAGGAATCGTGTCTTCTCTCATGTCTTTTCTACTCACTTAAATAAGAATATTATCTTGTAGAGAAGATATTTATTTTTTTTACAATTTTACTTTTTTATTATACTTTAAGTTCTGGGATACATGTGTGAGTGTGCAGGTTTGTTACATAGGTACACATGTGTCATGGTGGTTTGCTGTAACCATCAACCTGTCATCTACATCAGGTATTTCTCCTAATGCTAAACCTCCCCTAGTCAGCCACCCCCCAACAGGCCCCAGTGTCTGATGTTCCCCTCCCTGTGTCCATGTGTTCATATTGTCCAACTCCCATTTATGAGTGAGAATATGAAGTGTTTGATTTTCTGTTCCTTTGTTAATTTGCTGAGAAAGATGGTTTCCAGCTTCATCCATGTCCCTGCCAATGATATGAACTCATCCTTTTTTATGGCTAGATTGTGTTCCATGGTGTATATGTGCCACATTTTCTTTATCCAGTTTATCATTGATGGGCATTTAGGTTGGTTCCAATTCTTTGCTATTGTGACCAGTGCTGCATAAACATATATGTACATGTGTCTTTATAGTAATGGGATTACTGAGTCAAATGGCATTTCCAGTTCTAGATCCTTGAGGAATCGCCACACTGTCTTCCACAGTGGTTGAACTAATTTACACTCAGTATTCCACAGTGGGTGAACTAATTTACATTCCCACCAATAGTGGGAAAATGTTCCTATTTTTCCACATCCTCTTCAGCATCTGTCGTTTTCTGGCATGAAATGGTATCTCATTGTGGTTTTGAGTTGCATTTCTCTAATGACCAGTGAGGATGAGCTTTTGTTCATATGTTTGTTGGCTGCATAAATGTCTTCTTTTGAGAAGTATCTGTTTGCATTCTTCACCCACTTTTTGATGGGGTAATTTGTCTTGTAAATTTGTTTACATTTTTTGTAAATTCTGGATATTAGCCCTTTGCCAGATGGATAGATTGCAAAATTTTCTCCCATTCTGTATGTTGCCTGTTCATTCTGATGATAGTTTCTTTTGCTGTGCAGAAGCTCTTTAGTTTAATTAGACCGCATTTGTCAATTTTGCCATTGCTTTTGGTTTTTTAGTCATGAATTATTCGCCCATGTCTATGTACTAAATGTTATTTCCTAGGTTTTCTTCTAGGGTTTTTATGGTTTTAAGTCTTATGTTTAAGTCTTTCATAGATGCAGAAAAGGCCTTTGATAAAATTCAACACCGCTTCATGATAAAAACTCTCAAGAAACTAGGTATGAATGAAATGTATCTCAAAATAGTAAGAGCTATTTATGACAAACCCACAGCCATTATCATACCGAATAGGCAACAGCCTGAAGCTTTCCCTTTGAAAACCACCACAAGACAAGGATACCCTCTGTCACCACTCCTATTCAACATAGTATTGGAAGTTCTGGTCAGGACAATTAGGCAAGTGAAAGAAATAAAGGGTATTCAAATAGGAAAATACAAAGTCAAATCATCTCTGTTTGCAGATGACATAATTGTATATATAGAAAACCCAATCATCTCAGTACAAAATCTCCTTAAGCTGATAAGCAACTTCAGCAAAGACTCAGGATACAAAATTAATGTGCAAAAATAACAAGAATTCCAATACACCAATAATAGACAAACAGGGAGCCAATTCATGAGTAAACTCCCATTCGCAATTACTACAAAGAGAATAAAATGCCTAGGAATATAACTAACAAAGGTTGTGAAGGACCTTTTCAAGGAAAACTATAAACCACTTGTCAAGGAAATAAGAGAGGACACAAACAAATGGAAAAACATTCCATGCTCATAGATAGAAACAATCAATATCATGGAAATGGCCATACTGCCCAAAATAATTTACAGATTCAATGCTATCCCCAGAAAGCTACCATTGACCTTCTTCACAGAATTAGAAATAAATACTTTAAATTTCATATGGAACGAAAAAAGAGCCTGTATAGCCAAACAATCCTAAGCAACAAGAACAAAGCTGGAGGCATCATGCCACCTGACTTCAAACAATACTACAAGTCTACAATAACCAAAAGAGTATGTACTGGTACTGAAACAGATATATAGACAAATTGAACAGACAGAGGCCTCAGAAATCATGCCACACATCTATAATCATCTGATCTTTGACAAACCTGACAAAAACAAGCAATGGGGAAAGGATTCCCTGTTTAATAAATGGTATTGGGAAAACTAGCTAGACATATGCAGAAAACTGAAACTGGATCCTTCCTTACACCTTATACAAAGATTTTTTTTTTTTTAAGCTTCCTACTAAATAACATTGTGATGGTATCTCAAATTAGTAGACATTTATTTATATTTTCAAAGAAAACCTAGACCCTTTCAAGTAATAGAAAGAGCATAAATAAGCCTGCTACAAGATACTTTCCAGTTACTAGGCCACTAAAGACAGATAAACGGAAGAGAAAACATAAATTGTATTATTGTCCTTACCTGAAAGAGAAATCTGAAAAGGCAAAGAGTGTTGCTATGAAATATTCATCTTTATTCTTGTTAACATTCCTGAGACACAAAATGTTACTTTCCTTCCTTACCACAGAAAATCAGTGAGATAATATAAAATCACTTTCTCTGTTACAGAAATTAGTAAATTCTGCAAGATTTTCTTTTTATCAAAAATTATATAAATACTGCTTTTGAATGATTACTATTCTTTTATCATGTTAGAGGTGTATAACTGGGTGGGATGTTAGGTTTGAGTGGGGAAGTGTCACAACTAGGTAAGGAAAATGTATATAAATAATTACTGCACTTTTAAGTCAGGATGGAGCATGTGATAAATATGAAAAGCAAAGGAATGATATTACATTAGGAGCCTCTTCTTGTGTTGAAAGAAACACTTAGAAAATGCTTAGCATTCATGTAAAATAAGCTGTGTGCCATTATTTGATCAATCAAAGCAGTTATTTCTGATATTAACATATGTTATAACTATAAATAGAATTTCTTTTTTTGCTAAGTCCAGGGAAAGTCTGGTATTTTTTAATGTGCATGTCCCACAGTGTATCTCAAAAGTGCTTACTAGTTAGACAAAAATCACAACAATCCTTAGATCCTAGGCTATCAGAAAGCTTTGTAGTCACCAAGAGACTTTTGCAAAATATTTTTTGAATTATCTGTGTCTTGCAGATACTCTTAAGCCACAGAGAAAATTATATATTGGGGAATTTATATCCCATGAAGGATTGTGCAGCTGAGAAACTGGATTGCATGACTGACCATGTTGCAGGTAAAATCCAAATACACCACATCTGTGTGAGATCATCTGCCAGTCTCTGCCTAGCAAGTGCATTTCACTTAATTTCCCATCCATGTTGGCTGAGGTGTTTTATCTGAGACATATGTAGGCCCACAGGGCCCAATCCTAGGGGTCTAGCTAGAGGGAAATAAAGACAAAATGAATATTTACATTTTGGGAGCATTCTTAAACTGGATCTCAGGCAGCTTATATTAAACTGCTTAGCTATTGTGATAGAATAAAGTATTTCTAAGAAAACTAATATACTTTTTTTCCAGAGGTTTCTCAAGTTATAGATAACAATGTAGTAACCATCCCTATCAGAGTATACAAAAATAAATAAAGAGAACAAAAAATATTTTCCAAAACTCTAATAGATCAACATATTCATAAATATGATCTTTAGTTAAAATTAGAAGATATAGTGTTTTTCCACATTTTTAAGAAAATGTGTTTTCATTAAAATAGGCATATAGATGTAGTAGAAGAATCAAAAACATATAAAATAAACAACTAAATAAATCTTTGGTGTATTTAGGTTAAGATAAATCTTGAGAATACTTTATTTTAAATTAATGAAATTCAGACACTAAGAATAACATTGATTTATTTGTTTGGGAAACAAAATCCACATAGTGGGGGAGGGGGAATGAAATTAAACAACCCTAAGTGTGCTGACTATAAAATGATGTTTAAGTACTTGACAGGTTAGTATGTATGAACCACCATTCTTTAATTTTCAGTATAGTCATTGTTTTATGACTTTACATAAATACCTAAAATAATGTTTTATAAATCTTGAAACTAATGCAAGCATGGGTAAAAATAAGCTACACAACATATTCAAGGTCCTTTATCTACAGGTATCAGGAGCTTGTGGGGGGACACATTAGTGGGAAAGGTAGGAGGTAAAAAGATATGGAAAACATGCAATGCAAATTGAGCCTTTAATCTTTGCCTAAAACTCAAAACAGCAAGATAATGTGCTAAAGAGAAAAGCTGATTTTCTTTATTAAGGGTGAACAGATGATTTTGATTTTGTTCATTTCTTCTTATACAGTTTCCTCACCCCACCCCCAATACCTTCTTGGTCTTTGTCAGCACTATCTTATATCAAACATTATTTTTTATTTCAACTTAGTTTCTCATTCTATTTTCAATTACATGTCAAATATAATGTATCTAACACTTCAACTTGATGAGTTTATCTCCACTTTATTAGCAATACAAATTAAGTAACATTTTGTCAGTATTTCTGATACAACTAAGTACATCATTATGCAATATTTCTAGTCCTTTGAGGAAATTCGTTCTGTGTTATTTAAAGTTCCAGTAGGAAACAGCACACTTAAAATCGAATTATTAGATGAGAGTTTATTAACAAAGAATTGTTTATAATGATGTAATCCCAGGAGAAACTGAAGAAGAAAAAAATTATTTTTTTCTGTCACCCCCAGCCCCTGCCTGACAGAACAGGGAAAGAAAAGTTGCCAGAAACTGGAAGAAAAAAGACTTGTGTAGAGAAGGTCACCTTTAAGGGACCAAATCATTCTGTTGAGGACAAGGTTAACCAAGGTGACATCACAGAGAAGAAACAAGGGAGTTAAATACACTAACTTCACTCTTCCTCTTTTCCAGACTGCGACTCCCTTAACTTTTTGATGAGAATGTTCCAAAACTTAGAAATTAAGCAAGAGAAAGACTGGGAATGTCTTCAATGTCATATTGGGATATTATTTAACAAATCCTTCTAAGAATTATTTATTTTTCTAGGAGCATAGAGCAGTAATTGACCTTGCTATTTACTACTAATTACAGGCCTCGACTATGTGAATCTGGATAAGTTGCAGACTTTTATCTGATGGAGATCAAGTTATTTTTGTCTGACAATTGTTTTTTCCTGTATGATGTTCTTACTGGTTTTCATTTTAATTAATGAGTTGACAAATATTATTGGTACTTTTCAGTTCTATTTTCTATGAGAGTCTCATTTTTAACTGAACCTGATCAGAAATGAGAGGGCACAGGAGCCCTGTTAGTGATCAGGTCAGTCTCAGAGCAGAAAGTAGGGTGGAGAAGAATGGATCATACACCTGAAAAAGCAAATGGAAGATATTTTATCAAGTTACAATTTTTGATCAGATATGTTGTTTTTTCCTGAATCTGACTTATTGAGTCATCAATACATTTTAAAATTACTGTGAGTAGACTTTTGTACAAAGAGATCATAGGCACATACCACTAAAGCCCACATGAGGAAGATAAAAAATATGACTTATTGGGAGAAAAACTTACAAATAGACTCATAGTAAAATCTCTATTAAATGTCATATAAATTATAATATAGTTGTATATTACATATAATAAATATTATGATACAATATATAAACCCTGCTTTCTGATTTGCCTCTCTGTTTCAAAGTAGAAACAGTAAATCCTAGAAAATAGGCCCCCTTCCATATCATTTTTTCCTGAATTCATGATGCTTATTATGTTAGTGGTGAATAAGTTATATTACAACTTCTTTCTCTAAGATCCAACTGAAACATAGTTTTAATTCAGATGCATCACTTATATGAATTAAAACTTTAGGTTTGTCAATTTTAAATGGTTTATTCAAGTCATTTGTAGGGTGTTTGATATATATAAAGGCAATCCTTTTTTATAGGCTATTTATTATTTATAATATTTGCAACATATTATATAGCACACTTATAGTGTGGAAGTAGCTGGTCTCTAAATTGTTGAGTGAGACTGAGAAAAATACACAATAATGTAGCTGAAAAAGGACCTCCATTTTTGGAGATAGTGTAGATTCTTTCTTCAGAAAAAATATATAAACGTCACAAGTGTACTTGGGTTTATATTTCACACAATTGCTTTATTTTTTAAAAGTTTATTTTCCATAATATCTTGATAATTTATACTACTAGCTAATGTAGGTAGCTTGTTGAATCTGTTATGCTTTCCATCCTTATGGCACAATTCAGCTAGTGAAATAAACCTACTTTTTGTTTTTGATGGCTACAAGTGTCTTGAACCTCAGAATAACATTCACCATAAAATGCTGTTATAACCTTTGGGCATAGAGAGACATTTACTCATTCTAAATAAGTAATTAAATGTAATAATATGCCTAATATATTTGAATAAGATAAACCTGACAAACAGTACTAGATATTTCTAAATTATTTTGATACAGGTTTTAATTTTATACTTTTTTTCAGACCAAACTAATTTATTCAAAATTACTTCAAAAATTTTTAGTAATATTTGTTTTGTACAATATAACTGTATATGTGAATATAATATGCATCTCTATATATAGTGTAATATACACATACAATATAAATGTGAATGTTGACCTAGACAAGGAATCAACCATTGTCTGTGGTGCCCTGGTATCTCTTTTAGTCAAGAAGATTTAAAAACCAATATGTGGTCTTTAGGCTTACATAGTAGAATAGACTATTAATCTTCTCCAATGCACATACTCTATAATCCAGTACATTTTTAATGCAATTTACTTTTAATTTACTTTGTGCATTTGTCTTAAGTGCTTTGCATAAATTATGTACGATAATCAATACCTTGAGAAGAGTACTAAAAAAAAAAAGAAGCAGAAACTTTAATACCATATTTCACATGCAAGCACTTTATTTCTAATATTCTTCTATAATATGTGGACTGTTTAATAATGGAGTTGAGGTATATGCTTATCTACATTTTGCATGGTAAGAATCATCTTCACTGCAAACTTTTTATAAAATTCTAAAAGTAGTTACATTTTACAAGGTGCCTTATGTCCAAAAATCTGTCCCCTGCATATACCTAAGTTTACAAAGTAAACCTGTCTTCATATTCTCAATCCTCTTCACCAAGATTCCATGACAGAAATTCGAGGTATCAAGGTACCTGTTGCAATGTATTAGAAAATAGTTGGAACTCCAGGCTCATAAATGTGGGAACATAAATATTTGGAAAGTTAGAATGAAGAAAAAACCCAATGAGTGGTCAGTAGAGTTGTATAGTTAAAAGTTTTAAGTGATTAATAACAGCACACATCATTAATTATCGAAGGACAATGTAGATAAGTTTCATAGGTGACATATACTGAGAAGAATATTTCCAACAGATAATAATGACATAAGAATAATATATAGCCTATAAAAGAAACTCTTACAAAAATGCAAAAAAGAGAACAAGTAAGTATTAGGCAAAATATATAAAAATGTAGTTTATGGGAAATGGAATATATAACACTAGCAAGAAAATGAATGAATATTTATAGTAATACTAGGTTTTCAAAAAGTGCTAAATAAAACGTTTATATCACTTTACTCAGATTAAATTTAAAAACCAGATTATGACTAATTTAAAGCACTGGCATAAAAGAGGAAAGACTTTTAAACTTCATATTTTCTTATGCTTTCGTATTGGGTGCCATCATCTGTATGTCAATTGGGAACATCTTAAGAAAATTAAAGATATGCATACCCGAGTTTACAGTAATCTCATATCTAGGTAGAATGAAATATTTAAAAAATTGCATTTGGACCCTTAAACGTGTATAGACGTGAATATTTATTGGAGTGCTATTAAAGATGGCTCAGGTTTGAAGACAATCTTGCTAAGCTGGGACAGTTGATGGGTAAAATGCAGTGAATATAAATAAGAAATATTTTGCTGTATTTGGAAGTAAAATGTTGGAAATACACATAGCAATATGAACGGATATTTAGATCTCATATTTTATGACAGCATTAAATGCTTCAAAACTTAGGGTTCTAACAAAATATGTACAGAATCACCAAGCAGGAAACAAGTAGAAATGATTAAGAGACATTTTAGATTGAGATGATTTAGAGTGATTCAGGTATAACCATGGGTAGGAAACTCAATAGCAGAAACATTAAAATGACCTATATACTAATACAATCTAATTCAAAGTCCATAAATTTTAATTAATTATTCTTTTTGTGAAAATATATAAGCTGATTCTAAAATTACATGTAAATAAATAGGGCCAACAGTAAGTAAAATAATGTAAAATTAGAATAGTTTTGAATATATACTGTTATTAGAAGTCAAGACAATAAAATATTATAATTAAAACAGTGTGGTATTATTGAAAGGCTTACTATGCAGACTAACAGAAAAAAAAAATAGAGTCCAGAAATGAACTTACACATACATGTTTTCCTCATTATGACAATTTGGCACAGAGCTGTGGAGGAAAAAAAAAAAAAACATCTTTTCAACACACTTTGCTAGATCAGTTGAATCCGTATGTCGGAGTAATGAATTTAACCCGCTGCCTCATAACCTTATAACCAGATGCAAACAAAAATCCTAAATGTAAAGGGAATAATAATACATGCAGACACATGCACATAAACATGGACAAACAATTTTTTTCCCAGAAAAATATGTAAAAATCTGTCTTCCAGACTTTCGTAAGACTTCTTAAATAGTACAGACAATTCACTAACCTTAAAGAAACGAACTCATTTGTTATACTATATTAAAATTAAGAACATCTATTACTTAAAGACACAGTTAAATGTGGGAAACTACAAATCATAAAAGCAGAAGATATTTGACATATACATATTTAACAAAATACTCATATCCAGAAAAAATTCTTATGACAAAGACAACACTTATTAATGAGACAGAGACTTGGACATGAATTAAATGTGCATGTGGATATCTGGATATCTAATAGTTACATTAAAGGATTCCAGACTTTGTCATTTGGGAAATGAAAATTATAAACAACAAATTATAAAAACAATACCAAATGCTATCAAAAATCTAGAACAACTGGAACACATATATTTTATTAAGAACAGAAAAGTAGCACAATTTTGGAATATTCTTTCAAAGTACTTATAAAAAAACATTTTCCTATCATATGAACTAGCAATTCAACTCATATATAGCAGAAATTCATTTACATGTTCACCAAAGGAGGAATGTTTATGCTGCCATGAAACAGAAATAACCCAAATGTCTATAAACATTAGAATAAGTAAACATATTTTGGAGTAGCCATAAAATTATATACGTAACTTTATATGTTGTTTGTATAATTATGTATAATATTATACACGTAAATATGCATAACAATGAAAATGAACAAGCAATTACTGCATTCAACAAAACAGATGACTACCACAAACATAATTTTTAGCAAATGAAAGCAGACACAAATGAGTCTAAAATGCAAAAATCCCCAAAATAAAAATAAACTGTATGTGCAGTTAGTTGTTACAATATAATGGTTAGCTTTCAAAAGGTCAAATAACTGGGAAGATATATGAGGCTGGCTTCTAGAGTGTTAAAATATCCTCCTTCTTCAACTTCATGCTGTTTACAACGGTATGTTTATTTTGAGAAAATTCATTATGTTGTTCATTTATGTTACATATACTTTTCAAAAAGCATACTGCACTTTAATTTAAAAAGAAGCGTTTCTTTAAAGGCAGTTTTAGAAAATTGGAACACATGCATTGCTTGGGTAATGTAAAATGATACAGCTACTGTGGAAATGGTATAGGAATTCCTCAAAAAATCAAGTATAGAGTTTCCATGTGATCCAGAAATTCCGCTACCGGGTATATACCTAAAAGAAGTGAAAGCAGGAACTTGAACAGATATTTGTACTCCCATGTTTGTAGAAGCATTATTCAAGGCAGGCAAAAGGTGGAAGCAATTTAAATGTCCATCGATGTCTAGTGAATAAACAAAATCATTACACTCAGTGAAATATTATTCACCCCTGTTGCAGAGCTATTAAATTGTCTCTGCCTTACAGGTCCTCTGAAACAATTATACCAAAGTAATAGGGCCAGGGGAATATTGTTTAAGGAGTTGATTTGAAAGAGTTGAGTAATTTGGTAATTTATTATTAAAGACATAAGTGTGTGTATTTCTGTACTGATGATTTAGTTTGGATATTTTCTAAGTAATATGTATAGAAAACCGTAATTTGGATAAAGAATAATGAATAGCAAAATAAAATTATGGGAGCTCTATTTATTTATTCAGTTTGTACTTACTGAACTTTGACTATAAAAACCATAATAACTATCTCTTTTTAAAAGCACTATTTATTTTTAAATTTAAGTCATGTTAAATCTGAAAATATATGCTAGGCATATACTATATAATCAAAAGTTTGTTGTACTTGCTGATGTATAAAAACCATTGGAAGACAGCTTTTATAGCAAAGGAGTTTATAACATTTTGAGATTACATATTAGTGGAAAAATGAGAGAGATCACCTATATGGGAAAGATTTGACAAATATAAATTTCCTCTATCTGTTTGTAGTTTTTTTCCTTTTTTATTTTGGGATGGGAAGAGAGGTAAAGACATAAAAATCAATTTGGTGGCAACTCTTTATTTTTTTGGAGAGGCCATGTGGTGTGACATTTCTTTCTTTTATGATTCTTTTATAAACATTCAGAATTTTACCTTTAACAAACAGAACAAAGCTTACATTGAGAACGTGCATTGCATAGATATAAGACACACTGTGAAGTTAACATTTGACAATAAAATGGTACATATTGGATAGGTGCTTATCAGTTACAGCAATTTAGGTTAGAAGAAGAAAAATAAAGCAAACAAGAAGAAAAGCAAAATATCTGCTTATGTGGGAAGAGTTATGTGGGATAACTATCTACAGAAATATAATAATTACGTAAAGGGAGTCAGATTGAACTTCAATGAGGTGTAATTTCAAAAATAAAATTTTAAGAATCTTGTTATTTCTTTTATTCCATTGAAGTAAATATATTTTCATGTAAAGTTATAACTGCATTTATTTGGAAATGTTATTGTATATATATATATATATGTATTTTATATAAAATATATATGAAATAATGATATAACTTTTATATATATGCAGCTTTTTATATATATACACAAGTGATAGCATACACAGACACACACACAAACACACACACACACATCCCTGGGTATTACATGATTGGTAAAGTGAAAAGAAGTAACAGTTTGATTCCTTCCCTTAAGTAGTGGTACAAGCCCAAATGTGTTTCTAACTAATCAACAGTAAAATTAGTTTCCACCCAGAAGGTATTAAGCAAAGATGCAGCAAGCTGTTTGCCTGAGATTAAAACTTTGGTGAGCCAAATCCAGTAAACGGGAATGTAAGAACACAGTTTTTTTTGCTAGTCTTTAAAACTCTCATCTGGTTTTTTGCCATGGCTTTAAAGAGACTTGCTCAGTTGCTTATAGTCCAGATGTTCCCACTAACGGCAATTTCACATTGCATTCTTTCTTTGATTCTCTCCTTAATTACTGGAGGGGGTAGGATTTATAAAATACATATAGTACACTGTAGCTCAGAATTACACTTAATCATTAGTATTACTTTTTGTACTTTAAGGGCCAGTTTCAAAATGTACCAAATCCTCACTCACTGCCTGATGCAGTAAATTGGTCTCTAATATAAGGTGGGAACTGGGAAGTAGAAGTCAGCATTACTTGATTTAAGATTTTTTTTTTTTTTCATTTTCTGCGAGTATACATGTAAGAGGGTTGACTGTGTCTTCTGATTTGGGGTTTGCCAATTGTTTAAATATCATTCTTTAGTTCTCTTTCTCCTCTCTTTAAGTGTTCCTGTAATAAAAGATCACATGTCAAATAGCAGCTACTTTAAAAATCACTTTAAGCATGATATAAAAAGAAGCATATTAAATTAGAGCTGATCGCCTTATTTTTAATTTTTTCTTTTTACAATTTAAAATCTAATTTTGCGTGTTGTTCTACTTTTCCTGTATCATTTGTGACCATTCTGTCTACTTTACTTCTTTCTGTGTTTTCCAAAATTTTCTTCTTAGCAAATTTTTGCATTAAAATAAATCCTAGGAAACTTTCAATTACTCTACCAATATTGCTGATGCATTCCAAACTTACATCTTCTGTTCTCATGTAGTACTTATTTCTTATTCAGCTACTTATTTTTTGTTCATGTTTTGTCCTCAGTCTAAGATGACCACATCCAAGAGTAAAATTAATGTATTTCCTGTCCATATTGGTTTTATTCTAAAATTATCACCACTTAAATCATTGGCACATACTTTATTATTCAAAGTTAGAGATCCTTACATCATTTCTACTTTTTCTTCCTTTCTTTTTTTCCCCTAAATATTTTTGGAGGAAAGTAAAATGCTTTTCCTTTCAGCACATTTGGGACTGTGCCCCTGTCAGTCCTCTCTCTTCACCATCCTGATTCTAATTTTCATAACCCCTTCCTATGATTCTTCTTCAAGCCCCCTAGTAAAATTTTCCTAGGCCAACTTATTTGAAAGTACTAGTGATTTTTTTTTTTCTAAATATGCCTTTACCCTATCACTTCCCTTCTGAAAATATAAAAACTCTGTTGTCTGGCATTTAAGACTCTCTATAAATGTATTTCTTGGTATTTATTCACCTTTATCCTATACTATGTTGGAACTCCTTTATTTGGAGAGATTACTCAGCAACTCATCTCTTTTGCTCAGTATATACATTATCCTCTCTTACAAGATATATGCATTTTTTTATTTTAAGACTTTAAATGTTTTCTTTCCCTGATTGAAACATTATTCATTCTCTAAATCCCAGATTAATCTCTACCTTCTTCATGTAATTCTTCTTCACCTCACTGTTCTTTATCTTTTGCAACCTGCATTGCAGTTACAATATCAATTTGTGCTACTTCATTGTACCCTTGCTCATTTCACAGTATTTTATCAGATTGATGGCTACATCAAAATAGAGAGCTCAAAATTTCTTCTTTTGTTCCCTTACAGCATATATCATAGGCTATGTGTAGGGATTCTTAAAGTACTCTTTATCAAATTAGGAATTTAATTATTTTTGTTTAGACTCTCATTTGTATACACACCAGCAATCCACAACTTATACTGGAATTTTGGAAATTTTAGTCCAGAAGGCAGTCAGTGTACATATTAGAGAGAAAATATATCTTTGGCAGTTTACAAGTGACATTCTTGTTTGTATAGCACATTCTGAGATGAGATATGTCCTTACAAGAGAAAAAAAATATATATTGACTATAAGAAATCAAAATGAAGATCAATGCTCATATTTATCTCCACGTCCTTTCAACATAAGACATCTTTAAATTATGATAGCATTTTTGTTAATGTAAGGGTCCCCAACTAGCAACTAAGTATCCCTAACAGTAGCTCTCTAGTGAACTTTAGATTTCAGAATGCCAAGAATGATGTATTCACCAGTAGTTTTCAGAGGGTATAAAAAATAAAAATTATTGCTGCACAAGTAATAAATTTAACATAAAAATGTCTCCAAATCATCAGTTGTGTTATTGAAAATGAAAAGCAATTAGGTCATGGGACACATAAGAGAAGGGAAATGTTTACCTCAACTTTCCAGGCATGCACATAGTTTTAGACTTCAAAGCAATTATGCTTCTCAGTATTACTCATTCCTCAGATAACTTTCATAAATCAGTGCATGGGTACAAACAGGCTAAGGGTAGCGTAGTGAATATTGCAGGTTAATAAATGTATTGGACAAAGCTGGATATGAATAAAATTTGGCTTAATGATGTATTCCAGAAATGATGTAGCTTTTACAACACTATTTGTATTTACGACCAATTGTGATAAATTATTTTCAAATTCTACCAAGGATTTGTTAGTATGTCTGTCATTTCGTAGGCAATACCAAGAAGGCATTTTGAAAAGGGAGTTGTTGTGTGTCACACCTTATATCATTATGGACTGGAGACAGAGAATGTTTTCATATAAATTCTAAGAATACTTCTTATCATGAAGTTTAAATAGAAATTCTAACAATTCAAGCAAATCAGTGCAATATATCTTCTCAGCAAGTGATCCCAAAATATCACTGTCAGCCTCACTGGATGCTCCACACTGCTTGACACTGAATATTTTTGGGTCAACATGAGTAGTAGCTCTGACTGTGATGGAGGCAGAGACAACAAGAGTTAAGACAAAATACATGGCTTTCATAACCAACCTTACGTCAGTGTTAAGTGATGTGTAATAGTGTAAATAGAATTAAACTATGTGTAAATAGAATTAAAGAATAACAAAAACTCAGATTTTTTCTGCCTTTTTATTTGTAAACAACTAGGGAAAGGACATGTGCACATATGAAAAAATGATTAAAGATACTAGAAAGATAACCAGTCTCTGGAAAGATACCAGTGTCATTATATGTATTAGACATAAATCTTTCCATCAGAAGAAATCAACATTCTGCTTATGCAGCGACATATACGAAGAGGATTACCTATGTTGATAGTATTCTCAAATGTAAAGTAAAACCATTAATAACCGTATCAGACAACATTACACCCCAACGCATATCCTCTCAGTTCACCTTTTTACTCTAGCAATGGCAATGGAAACCAGCTGTTTGCAAATGTAACTCAGCTTCAACTTGCTTAGTTAGCTGAATCATGTATCTCTAGCTTTCTGCTCTGGGATTCTTGTCCACTAGCCTCTGAGATGCCCAAGGAAACCCACAAGCAATTCTGACATATATGCAAATCTCGAATAATGAATGTGCTAATACCTCACAGCACAACTCTATACTATTAGGTGATGGAATCTGAGGGATACCCACTTCTTTTGTCCCTTGGACAGACAATTGCATTATTATTGATATAAATATCAGAGTTTCCCTGATGAGTATGAACCCGGTTTTCCAGCAATGGTGATCAACTTGAAAACCTAACGTTGAAAAGTTTTTCTTCTTTCCTGTTTCAATCTTTGCAGTCATCCACTACTCTTTCTTAAGATCACTTCCCCAAATAGCATAGCCCTATCTAGTTCTTTACTGAGTCTCAGTTTTTAGATTGAAGCAAGGACATATATTTCTAATAAAATGGCTTCATTAAGACGTTTCAAATCAATTTTAAAATGCATTTTAGAAAAGTAAGAAAAATCATATGACTCCTTTTCTGTGTTGCTTTTTATTATTGATTATGGAAACACTTTTAAAAAATGATCAAAACTAACCAAAGTAGAGATTACTAAAGAAATAATAAATGTATCAAATAAATTATTTGATTTTCAAAAGCATTTGATCATTTCAAAATAAGAACATCCTAATGGCCTGCTTACCATGCTCTAATGATGTATTTTAATGATACAAATAATGAATCTGCTATATTTATTTGTTTCAAGGTTGATAGCTCACTCCGTGCATAAAATGCATATTACTATATGTAGCAAACAGCGTTTGCTACACACTGTTTCCCAGCTCAGGAAACAACATGTAGCAAATACTTGTTGAATCGGTTATTAGAAATAACCTCCAGTTTATAAATGAATTCTAGTTAGGTTAGCCATAATAACAACTCTAATGCCAACTCCTTTGGACATCCATTTGCTAAGCCTGATAATTGGTTGCTCACAAGAGAATCACTAGTACTGCCGTTCTTCTATGAAGGAAATTCTCTACTTAACAAGAATTCTCAAGGAATTTGGTAAAAAGATTTCAGGAAATATAGTTGGTATTTGAGTGTATAGCTACCAAGCTTAAAAGATTCAAGCCTACACTAGGGGGTGGCACAATTATTATTTTCAGGATGCAAGAGACCTTGAAAGGATGTCATTTGACTCATTTAAGTGGCGTAAACATAGGTAGAAAAGTTATTCTTGAACTCCTGACCTCTTGATCCACCTGCCTCAACCTCCCAGAGTGCTGGGATTACAGGCGTGATCCACCACGCTGGGCCCATGAAATATATTTACCATCATTCTCATAAAACTGACACAAGAACAGAAAACCAAACACCGTATGTTATCACTCACAGGCGGGTGTTGAACAGTAGGAACACATGGACACAGGGAGGGGAGCATCACACACTGCGGTCAGTAGTGGGGGACTAGGGGAGGGACAGCAGGGGCATGGAGGATGGGGAGGGATAATGAGGGGAGAAATACCAGATATAGGTGATGGGGGAATGAAGGCAGTGAAACCACCTTGCCTTGTGTGTACTTATGCAACAATCCTGCATGATCTGCACATGTACCCCAAAACCTAAATAACAATTTAAAAAAATGTTTTAGAAGACCCTTTCATGTTTGTGAGTGTGCTCATAATTTGGTGAATGAGAAAAGCAAGTGACCAAAGAGGATATCCAGCATCCTCCCATTTTTATTTTAAATTAATAAACTTTACTTTTTAGAGCAGAAAAAAAATATTCTTGAAGTTAACTTTGCCATACTTTCTTTAAGAACCTAAGTTGCAAATCACACATATATTTGTGAAAGAGATGCACTTTCATCTATTTGACAGCAATGCATTCCTTAATTTATTCAACAGTATTTATTTAGTGCCTAATTTTATACTGTCACTATACCAGATACTTGTGACACAGAAATGGGGAAAATAGGATACTTGCCCTTTAGAGGCTTGTTATCCGAAGAGGGATACTGTAAGCATAATTACAATAAGGAATGAGTGCTTTAATAGTTGTATGAAGTGTACTGTGGAAGCAAAGAAGAGGAAATGGCATTTTGCAAATACCTCTTATTTAGTTTCTTTATTAACTTTTATTTTATGTTTAATTGAAATTTATTTTGCTGCTACTATTTGTAACAGACCTAGAGCATATCCTGTGAAACACGAAATACCAAAGCAAAGTCTAAATGCACTATTACTATATTTTTATTTATCCTGCTCTTTATATTACTAGTTATTCTAGTTTGCTTTTAGTTTAGTGAGTTTTTGAACTCAGTATTTTTTGCTACATGTCATAAATATACTGGGTTTTGTATCCCCAAATATCAGCATATTATAGTGCAAAGGGCATGAATTGAAACTCAGGAAGCTCAAATTCTTTTAATAATACTGCAGCAAATCCCTAAGTCACATGTCTCTGTATCTAAATTTTCTCATTCTCAAATTTTTTTTTTTAAAAGGTTAAATTTCAATGAGTTTGTTAAGATTAAAGTTCAATGGCTATAGGGTTATGATGGAACTCAGCAAACAGAAATTTAGCCAATTTTATTGCAATGTTGATAAAATTATAAAGGCTTTTTTTTGTGCTTTGTAAAAGCATTCAGCCTGGGTATAAAAATAGCTTATTTTATGTGTTTTTGATCTATGGTGTGACATAGACTTTGAACACTCATGGGTTCAAGTGGAACTCTAATCCAGGCTTTGAATAGTTTCTATTTTCACCTTTAATATTCTTTCTTAGTCTACCATTCTTTTTATTTTCCTTTTGCTCTTTTCACTATAACCAAATATCTAAATAAAATATGTACATAATAAATCAGCTATAATATTATTTTAAACTAAAATTTTTTAATAGTTTACTTAAAATTATGTAATATCCTTAAAATAAAAATAAGGATAAGAAAGGCATTTATTATTTATATTTTGGTTCTGTTTAGTTATATCTAGAATATTAGCCAGAATGATTTCTCTTTTCTTTTTCTTTTCTACATTATATAAATAGCATAAAATAAAAATCATGTACTAAGAATTTAAGTGACCACTTGCAAGCTTAATAAAAATGTATACCTATTTTCTAAAAAGAATTACTTTAATAAATGTTATAAAATATCATCTACATTTAAGTATGCAGTTGAAGAAAGACAAAATTTTTAACTTGTAATCAAACATCTGAAGAATTATGTCAAAGTTATCTTTTAAAACAAATATATACATACATAGTTACATAGACTTACTTAGCACACAAAAGGCCATTTTGATAAAAATATACTTTGGGTATTTGTAATTCTTTGTAATGGTACTTATATATTTAGAATCAGTTCTCATTATATTTTCTTGGGAAAAACATAGTTTATAGCCTGCTAGCATCATTTAAATACTTTGAATATCTGAATATGTTGAATCAAATACAAAATTTAGATAAAATGCTGAGTTTAGAGAACAGAGGCAGTGGAATTTGTGTAACACATATTTATCTATGAAACATATACATATAAGAGAAAATGATGTTTATATTTAGGAAAGCAAGATAATACCATATCCTGAAACTTAGGATAAGCAGCATAAACTGTAAAGAAGTGAAAGAGAAGCACAGGTATGTGTACCTGCATGTCCACGAAAGCATTGCCTATTTCATTCATGGATAAATCTCGAGTGCCTGGAAAAAAGTGTTTGACATGCAGAAGATGAATAAATATTAATTGAAGAAATGAATGAATGAAGGCAGGTCTTTGAAAGGGTAGATTCAAGATTATTTCATATAAGGCTTCTTTACCAGTTGACTTGTATTGATATGCAAGTGAAGTGCATAGCTCAGTTCTTTAGTTGAATTATGATAGAACTGACAACATGCTTTTGTCATCTTTATCAGATGAGCTTACATAAAGGCTTAGCATGTCATGTTTTGATAAAGAGTCCTAAAATAAGCTCATGAGAAAGAGTCAGTGTTCATTTTGCTGGTAAGTTGGGGGCCTAACTATTCTCTAATCACATTATTGAGATTTAATATGTGTGATGCAGTGTTTCTGAGAAAAAGTGTCACTTTATTCCAACACTTTCTTCCAATGCCTAGACTTGGAAAGAAGAATTAGAAGTCTTGATTGTGCCTCATTATCTTACCTAGTCAGTACTGAAGCTGCTGTTTCTTTTTTTCTGAATATAATGTCTGCTCTTTGACAGGTTCCATACTCAAAAGTTTGGATAACCATTACTATCCAAATCTGTGCAGAAAATAAATTAATACAGCAAGGTGAAAATGAAGGTTTTCAATTTTCACCATCTGTACTGATTACATAACTTATAGTTATATTTTATATGTTATATCAACTTACAAAAGTATGTTGGCCTAATACATATGTTGGCCTAATTCAAATACAATACATTTGAATCAGAAAAAACAAATCTCATAATGTAGATGTGAACACATTGGTTATAATAACATGGACGGGAATCCCTGTAGTATAAATTGAGGAAACTAATTCATGAAGAAATATTTTCCAGAGGAGAGAGAGTTATATGCTTTTAGCACACAATATGTAAAGACAGGAAAAGCTGCAAAATGAAGTAAAAAAATTGTTTTTAATTCTGGATTTATGCTTTATACTTGTGGGGCATGAGTAACATGTTCATAATCTTCCTATATAAAATAGGATTAAATATAAAATAGAAATAAATAAGACCTATCTCATAGGACTTTGATTATGATTAAATTATATAAGATATGAAAAGTACATAGCATATAGTAAACATTCTACAAGTAATAAAGCAAAACCTGAATAGCTCAAACTACAGGAGTACCCCCTTACCTTTGTGCTATACCTTCCAAAACCTTCAGTGGATGCCAGAAATCTCTGATAGTATGGAATCTTGTATATACTATGGTTTCTTCCTATACTTATACACCTATGATAACGTTTAATTTATAAACTAGGTACACCACTCTTGAGCTTCGGGGCCATTATTAAGTAAAATGAGGGTTACTTGAATAGAAGCACTATGATAGTGCAACAGTCCTATGTTACTAAAGAACAAAGGGTGTAGACAGCATGGATACATAAGCTGGACAAAGAGATGATTCACATCCTGGGCAGGATGGAGCAGAACCGTGGGAGATTTCATCGTGATATTCAGAATGTCTGCAATTTAGAACTTACAATTTGTTTAATTCTGGAGTTTTCCATTTAATATTTTCAAACTGAAGTTGACTGCAAGTAACAGAAACTGCAGAAAGCAGAACCACAGATAAGTGGGGAGGGAGACGGTGTACTACAGATTTTGGGGGAAAATGGGAAAATAACTCCTCTAGGAGAACACAGAATTCATATATGAAATATGTTTATTGCATTTATGGAAATATTTTTCTTTTTCATCAAAATGCTTATTAGACTGTGAATAATGCAAGAATTCTGTAAAAATGTAAAATAAAATCTAATTTACTGTCTTCTACATCTTAATTACCTGCATATTTTATCTATCATAGCACCAAAAATGATGCTTAAAGCAGATTCTTTGTGATCCCTTTTTGTGCATAAACTTGTTCTTTACTAATCCTTGGATATATGTTAGTGCATTCTAAGGTCCCTTGTTACATCTTCTTAAAACACAAAGGAATTAGAGGCTTCATCTATTTGTGTATTTTCTCATTTTCAAGTCTTTGTATATTTTAACAAAAAAAATAAAATTTTGAATAAAAAGTTTTCATAATTGTAATTATTCAAAATGTGCTTAATTTTTCAGATTATAAAGCTCAGAATTATAATATCCTTGGTACTAAGGTAATTAATTTGAGCATTTCTTGGAACCCAAAAATGTATATTTTTTGTTTTCTTAGTATGCTCTCATATTTACAGAATAGAACTTTTATTTCCATTTTAGAGCAGTAATATGAACTTGGCTCAGTCAGTCTTTCAGAAAAAATTACAGATAATACGTGAAATTACTTCAAATAATAATTTTATGTTCATGCTAGTGTACAAGTAATTTAATGTGACCTCAACTCTTTGGACATTTTTTATAAGAACAAATATTTCATTGGCTGAACAAAAAGTTACTTCTTACTATGATTATTAATTCTCTAAGTTTATCTTTCTCAGCCCAAAGAAATACAGATAAAAATACAATAGAATTTTATCATAAAATTGTGCTACCATATGAAAATTAGGAGCTCAATCTGATAGTTATGGAAGAGAATCCTCTATATGCCATTTATTAGCACTTTGAAATAGCAAGATGTTTTAAATCTTTCTAATGATCAGTATCTTAATCTTTAAAATGGGAGGGATAATGATATTCACTCCAAAATTAGTATGTTTTAAAGAGAATATTTACATAATATTCAGTACATATTGACTTAAAATAAGCAAACATTAATTATATTCTTATATAATATATATGATATTTTTGAAGTTCAAAACTAAAGTTCTATTTGGAATACTATAATTATTAGAAATGTCAGATCTAAGACATCTTGTAACTCGACCTCCAGGGATGGTCTAAAAGTAAGGGCTCCAACATATTACATTTTCATATGAATAAAGTTTGACATTCTGCCATACGTTCTGACCAGTTCTGCATGATTCCTTTGATCTATCCAGCACACTCCTACACCATGTAGCTAGCAAATCTAAAAATGGACCTCTAACATTTTCCTTGTGCTTACTCATAAAACCATTTGCTTGAACCTCTTTTATACAGTTCATCCTGAATTGTTCCCCACATTCTGAGCTTCTCTCTCCTTGATTTATTTTTTGGTGTCAGTTTTGCCACCCCCACAATTCTGACATTTAGGTTCATTTTACCACCTATGACGTACTTTCCTCATAGTCTACAATTTAGAAATCAGTTCCTCTGACTTGAACTACTCCGAGAATAGTCTCTCTAGTCCTTGGAATGATATACTGCAATTTATCTCACAATAAGAGATAATACCTAATTACACTCTGTACTACCCCACCTGACAGGCACACCCTCTTGACCATAGTCATTGTCCCCCTCATACTCTAGCCTCGGTTTTGGGATTCTTGAAGAGATTACAAAATAATTTTCTGCTTGAAGAGATGCTGGCCCAGTTTCAAAAATCATTATTGGTAGGGCTTCCTATAATTGGTATCTAGATCCTTCGGAAGAGTTTCTCTTTATCCAACCATTCTTTTCTTCGTATCTTGATTTTTATTGCTCATTATCTGTATTTAAATCTCTTTTGAAGAGGATATACACACACACACATATATTATATATAATATACATAATTATATACATATAATATACATACATATATACATAATTAATGTATGCTTATTATATTTTAGTATAATTCTGGAGTAAAAGAAGGAATCTTGAACTTCCAAATCTTATAAGCAAGGCTCTCTACACTTGAATAATTGCTCGTCTCTGTTCTCAGGTACAAACTACAGGTCATATGTTTTACAATACTTTCTTCACCCCTGACCCTCTGTACCTCCATCTAGCATGTTTACGTGAAAGCCACTATCAATCTGACCTTTCAAATTTATACTGCTGTCCTAGTACAGTCATGCATCACTTAACAAAAAGAGTACATTCTGAGAAATGTGTCATTAGGTGATATCACTGTATGAACATCAAAGAGTGTACTACACAAACCTATATGGTATAGCTTACTAAACATGGAGTTTATGTGGCTAGGAGCCTGTTGTTCCTAGGCTACAACTCTGTACAGCATGTAATTGTACTAAATACTGTAGGCAATTGTAACATAATAATAAGCACTTGTTTATATAACTGTATCTAAACATAGAAAAAGTACAGTAAAAATATGGTATATAGCATAAAAAATGGTACACCCTGGTAGAGCACTTATCATCATCAGAGCTTGCACGACTGAAAGTTTCCTTGAGTAAGTCAGTGAGTGAGTGGTGAATGAATATAAAGGCCTGCAACATTACTGGACACTGCTGTAGACCATAAACACTGTGCACTTAAGCTATGCTAAATTTATTTTTAAAAATTTCTTCAATGATAAATTAAACTTAGCCTACTATAATATTTTTATTTTATAAGCTTTTTAATTTTTTTTACTTTTTGACTCTTTTGTAAAAAGATTTAGCTTAAAACACAGACACATTTCATGGCTGAACACAAATGTATTCTTTTCATTTTATAACAATTTTTCCGTTTTTAAAATTTGTTATTATTTTAAGCTTTTTTTTAATGCTTTTGTTTTTTGCATGAACATATACATTAGGCTAGACCTACACAGGGTCAATATCATTAATATCACTGTCTTCCACCTCCAGATCTTGTCCCACTGGCACATCCTCAGGGCCAAGAACAGATATGGAGCTGTCATCTCTTGTCATCAATGCCTTCTGGAAAAATTCTTGAGTGACTTGCCTGAGGCTATTTTACAGTTAACACTTTTTATGTATATGTAAAAGGAATATACTCTAAAATAACAATAAAATATTTACTATAGTAAATACATAAACCAGTAACATAGATGCTTCTTTTATTTCTTTCTTTATAAATTTTATTTTAGGCTCAAGGGGTATATGTGCAGGTATGTTACATGGGTAGATTGCATGTCATGGGGGTTTGGTATACAAATAATTTCATCTCTCAGGTAGTGAGCACAGTACCCAATAGGTAGTTTTTCCATCCTCATCGTTCTCTTACCCTCCACCCTTAAATAGGCCACTTCATCTATTGTTCCCTTCTTCATTTCCAAGTGTACTCAATGTTTAGCTCCCACTTATAGGAGAATATGAATTATTTGCTTATCTGATTCTGTACTAATTTGCTTAGGATTTTAGCCTCCAGCTTCATCCATTTTGCTGCAAGGGCCAGGATCTCATTTTTTTTATAGTTGCATAATATTCATGGCATATATGTACTACATTTTCTTTAGCCAGTCTACCATTGATGAGCATTTAGGTTGTTGATATGTCTCTGCTACTGTGAATAGTGCTGTCATAAACATACGTATGCATGTGTCTTTATGATAAAATGATTTACATTCTTTTGGGTATATACCCAGTAATGGGGTTTGGGGATTAAATGGTAATTATGCTTGAGTTCTTTAAGAAATCACGGAGCTGCTTTTCATGATGGCTGAACTATTTTATATTCCCACCAGCAGTGTATAAGTATTTCCTTTTCAAAACCTTGCCAGCATCAGTTATTTTTGACTGTTTAATAATAGTCATTCTGACTAGTATCTCACTGTGTTTAAGTTTGCATTTTCTTAATGATTAGTGATATTGAGCATATTTTCATATGCTTGTTGCCTGCATATATGTCTTCTTTTGAGAAATGTCTGTGTGTGTCCTTTGCCCATTTTTTAATAGGGTCTTTTTTTTTTGCTTATTATTTCAGTTCCTTATAAATTCTGGACATTAGACCTTTGTCAGATGCATAGCTTGCAAATATTTTATCCCATTCCATAATTTGTCTGTTTATTCTGTTGATAGTTTTGTTTGCTGTGTAGAAGCTCTTTAGATTCCACTTGTCAGTTTTTGTTTTGTTTTGCAATTGCTTTTGGAGACTTTGCTATGAAGACTTTGCCTGAAGTAATGCACAGAATGGTATTTCCCAGATTTCTACTAAGGCCTTTATAGTTTTAGGGTTTAAGTTTTAAATCCACCTTGTGTTGATGTTTTTGGTTTGTTTGTTTTTTTGAAATGGAGTCTCACAGTGTCACTAGGCTGGAGTGCAGTGGCATGATCTCTGCTCACTGTAACCTCTGCCTCCTGGGTTCAAGTAATTCTTCTGCCACAGCCTCCTGCGTAGCTGGTACTACAGGCACGCACCACCATGCACAGCTAATTTTTGTAGAGACTGGTTTCACCATATTGGCCAGGATGATCTTGATCTCTTGACCGAGTGATCTGACGGCCTCGGCTCCCAAAGAGTTGATTTTTGTATATCGTGAGATGTAGGGGTCCAGTTTCAATATTCTGCATATGGCTTGATAGTTATCCCAGTGCATTTATTGAATACCGTCCTTTCCCCATTGGTCCCATTGGTTATTTTGTTGGCTTTGTCAAAGATCAGACAGTTGTAGGTGTGCAGATTTATTTCTAGTATGTGTATATATATATATATATATATATATATATATATATATATATACACACACACACATATATATACACATATATGTTTTTGTACAGTACTATGCTGTTGTTGTTAACTGTAGCCTTATACTATAGTTTGAAGTCAAATATGCTGTCTACAGCTTTGTTCATTTTGCTTAGGATTAATTTGTCTATCCAGGCTATTTTTTGGTTCTAAATGAATTTTGGAAAGTGTTTTTCTAATTCTGCGGGAAATGTTGATAGTTTGCTAGGAATAACATGGAATCTGTAAATGCATTTGGACAATATAGTCATATTAACAATATTGTTTCTTCCTATTCATAAGCATGGAATGTTTTTTTCCATTTGTTGTGTCATTTCTGATGTCTTTCATCAGTGTTTTGTAATTATTGCTATAGAGATCTTTCACCTCCCTGATAGCTGTATTTCTACTTATATTATTATTTTTGTGGATATTGTGAATGGGATTGCATCTTTTTTCAGCTCTCAGCTTGGATATTACTGGTGTATAGAAATGTTACTAATTTTTCTATATTGAATTTGGAACCTGAAACCTTGCTGAAGTTGTTTATCAGAAGAATTTGGGTGGAAACTATGAGGTTTTTTTTTTTTTTTTTTTTTTTTTTTTTTTTGGCACAGTATCAGATTATCTGTGAAGATAGTTTGATTTCCTCTCTTCCTATTTGGATGTCTTTTGTTTTCTTTCTCTTTCCTGATTGCTCTGGCTAGGACTTCCAATACTATATTGAAAAGAGGCAGTGTCATTGGGCAACCTCATCTTGTTCCTGTTCTCGAGGGGAACGCTTCCAGCTTTTGCTCATTCAGTATAATGTTGGCTTTGGTTTGTGATAGATGAATTTTATTATGTTGAGGTATGTACCTTTGAAGCCTAATTTGTTGAGGGTTTCTAACATGAGATGTTGAATTCATCAAAAGCCTTTTCTGTGTCTATTAAGATGATTATGTGGATTTTTCTTTTAGTACGGTTTAGGTGATGATTCACATTTATTGATTTGCATATGTTGAACCAACCTGGGACTAAATCTATAGTTGTTAATCATTATATACTGTACATAAGTGTATGTGCTATACTTTTATGCCATTGGCATTAGAGTAGAAACTTACTATATTGTGCACAAATGCATTGTGCATAGCATTGTATACAGTAGAAACTTGTGTCCAGTATACATTGTGTACAGTAGAAACTTACTGGACTGTGCACAAATGCATTGTGCTATGAGGTTATGATGGTTACAATGTCACTAGGTGATGTAATTTTTTAGTCACTTTTGGGACCACCATCATGTATGCTTCCTGTCCTTAATAGAAACATTGTTATGCAGCACACAATTGTGCCTTCTTAATCTAAATACTGAGAATGAATCTGTTTGTGTTATTCTGTTTTACTTTACTAACTCCTTGACTATGTAGGCTTTCCATTTGAATATTTGTCATTCTGTATATTTCTTACCAAATAGGGGGTTTTAAACTGTCCCTATTATTCTATAGATATGCTTGCTGTAACAGATTATTTGGCTGTCAACCTAAATAACAGAGAGAGACTCTCCAAAAAAAAAAAAAAAGGTATTTATTTGAAAGTAAAGCATTGCAATTGGAATAAGCATTCCATAGTAAACGATGTCCACATTCAGGGAGGTAAAGGAAGACAAAGGTTTTTTAAAGAAAAAAAATATGGAAGATTATATAATTATTTTGAAATAATTATCCTTGGTTACAGAGATCAATAACAAGTGTGATACCAGTCTGAAGTGATGCTAGTATGAAGTTGGACAGGCAGGTGTTGGGAAGATGTCCCTGCAGAAGTATTCCTTTGAGTAAGGCTGTGATGGCCTTTGTACAAGCTTATGGTCTTTGTAGTCTTTTGTGATTGTTTTTGTGATTGTCAGCCATATAAACATGAGTACCCTCTCTTCATGGCTTTTCCTCGTTCTGTCAGGGTTTTCTTAACATTAGTGACATAATTTTAATTTTGACTATGCCTGATCCTAACATTCATTATCTACAATACATGATTCATAATTTGGAATTGTTATTTCCATATATAAAACTTGTTAGAAATATTTAACATTGATAGACTGGATAAAGAAAATGTGGCACATATACACCATGGAATACTACGCAGCCATAAAAAATGATGAGTTCATGTCCTTCATAGGGACATGGATGAATCTGGAAACCATCATTCTCAGCAAACTGACACAAGAACAGAAAACCAGACACTGTATGTTACCACTCATAGGTGGGTGTTGAACAATTATGACATGTAGACACAGGGAGGGGAGCATTACACACTGTGGTCAGTTAGGGGGTTAGGTGAGGGACAGCGGGGGGTGGGATGGATAACATGGGGAGAAATACCAGATATAGTTGATGGGGGGATGAAGGCTGCAAACCACCTTGTCATGTATGTACCAATGCAACAATCCTGTATGATCTGCACATGTACCCCAGAACGTAAAGTACAATAAAAAAAAATTGAAGTAACTTTTAGTAAAGTAATTGTGTATAAATAATATAACACTTGAATTATTTAAAAAAAGAAAGAACACTGAACATACTATTTTTTTCTTCTTTTGACTAAAAATAGTACATTTGTGCATATATATATTATACAATGTATTATATAATATATATTACATATATACACATATATGTATATGTTGTGGCATGTTTGTGCATATTTATTTAAACTGGATCAGATGTGTATATATACATATATAAATATATACATATACATAAAATCTAATTAGCAATGTTGGTAGATAATTTTGTATCTCCGATTAATTTGTTTTTTCTCCTTTGGCAGTGAGGCTAAGCAATTTTATTTCTTGCTACATATTCATTATTAAATAAGCTTTAGATCTAGAGTGATAAAATTGGTATTGTTTCACAAAGTAGAAAGAAAATTTTTGATGACCTTTTTACAGATCATCCTTAAAAAGTATGATCTTTGTATTTAATTATTATTATTATTATTTTGGCTTCAACTACTGTTTATTTTCTTTCATATGTCTGGGTCTGCTGGATTTCTTATACCATATATATATATATATAAAAATTGATTTTAGATAAACTCCATAGGATTGTTGCATAGGTACATACGTGGCAATATGGTTTGCTGCCTCCATCTCCCCGTCACCTATATCTGGCATTTCTCCCCATGTTATCCTTCCCCAGCCTCCCTACCCGCCGCTGTCCCTCCCCTATTACCCCCCAACAGACCCCAGTGTGTGATGCTCACCTCCTGTGCCCATGTGTTCTCATTGTTCAACACCCACCTGTGAGTGAGAACATGTGGTGTTTGATTTTAATTAACTACCAACAAATTTTAATTTTAATTAAATTATTTCAATGTTTCTTTAAATAATTCTAAGCAGAAAGGTAGCAGATATATATTCCCTACTTGAAGTTAGTGGGTAACTTTCAAACTGTATTTGTACATTTTTTCTGTATTAGTCAAAGCCATTTACTGCTGCAGCCTGTAATCAAAGCTCAATGTAGTTAGAAAGACAGTTATAACCACATTATTTCTCTTAAAGCAGGCATGGTTATTGTAAAGAAAAATCTGGCCTGCAGAATTCATGTAGAGAGCCTTTACATTTGATTGCACATTGGTAAAATAATGAAATCATCTTTCTGCCACCAGTAACTTCAAGAAAAAGATAAATTGGTGGATATATTTTATGCAATATGACAAGTTTGAAATAAATGACAACTTTGTAATTCAAAAAAATAGAGTAAAGAGAAAATATTAAATTATATAGTTCTTCAGCAATGGCTGTTACAGTTTCAGATTCTTCTTACTGCTAAAGATAAAATGAAAGAAATCCCAAATCCTGCAAGTGTATTTCTTGACTTTTGGAGATGATTATATTAAATTTGAAACACATGAAGCTAAGTGGACTTTATACAACAGATGAGGTATTTTTATCTGGAAGTAGTTTATTCATTTCTTAAGTTTATAATTGTGTAACATTAGTTTAATAGAGAAAAAAGAAAACCCCTGGTGCACTTATTTATTTATTTCATACAAAATAGCATATGAACATTTCACACAATTGATTCATTGACACTGTCATTAATGCATCACCTCTGTCACATTATTTATTTGCAGTTAATAACTACAACAATATGGATTTACATATAGCACATTGGCAATAATACAGATAGAATCAATTTTGCAATATTTCAAGCAGTTTTAAATGATAAATACGAAACATTTTAATAAAGTACATACAGAAATTCTGAAAGGTTAGGGAAAAATACCTAATAGAGTAGTTATTAAGCCTACTAGAATTGTAGCTATCTGAAAGTCACCATTACATACAGTTAATCCCCAAATTCCTAAACCGATACACACAAATGCACAAACAGTATTATAACCTGATAAATCAGACTCATTTGTATTACATCCTACAAGAAGAAAGAACACTAACGTGACAGGATTTTACTAGTATCCCAACAGACGGAGGCAAGGTGAAAATTTACATGAAGAGTTTGGTTGTAGGCATGAAAGTCTTAAGGTACATGTTTCCATATAGGAAATCTGAACATGATTGGGCAAATTTTCTAATATTTTTCAGATTGGTAGATATCAGAAGTTTAAGGTCTTGAAGGAAATCTGGATAAACAAAAAATTACTTAATAAACTAATAGTTCACTCAGTTTATTATGTCAGTACCCTGAGAAAAGGCTAAGTGATCTGTCTATATTTTTAAAAGTTTAATTTTGGAAAATTGTGGTCACATACAGTGAAGTTATTGACAGGTTTGGAGCAGTACCTTCCTCAGTAAAAAAAATTCTGGAGAAAATAATAAAGTAATGATATTGGTGATCTCAGTGCTTAGTCCTGACTGTTAAGCTATGTTGATGTAGGAATGTTTAATTCACAGTCACCCTTTACGGGCATTATTTAGGCTGAACTGGAAAGTATACCATTATATCATGAGCCTGTCAAGAACTACAAAAGGTCTGGAATTTTGACATACTTAACAATCTAGCAAGTTAGCCTACTGCAGTTTCATAGATAGTGACAGAAGAAGTAAGATTCCTGGGTCAGAGGGAAAGGACTTCACTACTCATGCAAAATGCAGCAACCAGAGCAGCTCCACATGCCTTCCAAGGCCTATGGAGGGGTGGCAGGTAGGAGGTCAACACGGAGGATAGACAATGGACAGATGGAAGCTTGTCCATTTGGGTAATTGCTTTGTATAGGAAGAACACTGAATTTGGGAGGTTTTACTGCTTTCACAGCAAGAGAAAGAAAGCTTGCTTGTTTAATAATTCATCCCTCAGCCTGGCAGGTTCTCGACCAAACTCAAATTTCCATTTGAGCATGCAACTTTGTTGATCACTTTCAGTAATATAACCAAAAGAGGATTGGACCAAATGCATTTAATTTTTCTCATACAGTATTTAATTAAAGACAATATGAATATAAGTGGCATTATGAGGCCAACCTTCAGCACTCTCCTTGAGTCCCGGGAGGCATACGTTGGCTCCTGTGTTGGCGGTTTGTTGGAATTAATATTTTATAATATATAGTTCAATTAACTAGATTTATCTACATTTAAAAATTATGCACATATAATCTAAAAGAGAGCAAGCATTTTTTATCTACAGTTTTTTTCAGTATGTCGTGAAAAATACAATAGTTTCCCCCAAATTCCAGTTACATCCCAAAATAATCTGTTAACAAATGCTGTCTTAGGAAGTTTTAAAAGCCAATTTCAGGATTTATTCTCTCTGCCTTTTTCCAAAATAACTATCACTCATGAACAGTGCATTATCTGAATGGAAGCATAAAAGGGCAAAGAGACTAACATCCCCTCTCTCCACCATACAATCTGAAATCAGAACATTCCAACAAAGCCAGACTATGTCGTGGCAAGGCTTGTACTTCCTCCTTAACTGAAATTTTATAAGACAGAGCAATATAAGTTGCATCCTGTTTTATGAGATTTTGAATCATCTTATTAACAATCTGATGTAGCTATGGTGTAGTTTTATTGACAATATGCATAATGTTAATGATTTTTTATTGAACTTTTTATCTGATAATTTGAAATATTTGAGAAACGTATATACAATAAGATGATTATATACCATCATGCTAAATGTGCTGGGTAGGGAAATCAAGTAGAAAGTTGGCCCTTGCTATAAAGGGTTCTCAAAAAAATTTTCATGTGCTGAGTTGTAACAAATCACAACATTAAAAAAAAATATCAGTCCTAATAGTTTCAGATGCTCCAACATATTTGTCGAATGATTAGTCCTTAATTATGTCACATGATATTCTTTTTCTTGGTTTCAGCTCATATACTACTAGGATAGATAAAATTTTTGCCGTATGTACATTTCAAGAATGTTTTTACTTAAATGTACTATTAATAGTAGTGCAGATTTAGATCATAACAGATGTAAAGTGGTTAATTTCATACACTTACATTTGCATTTAGTTTTAAATTACAAATTAGACATTGTGAATTTTTCTTAAGTTCAAAATGATGACCCATATAATATAGGATTGATGTCATTTTTGTATACACTCTAGCATTTCTTTATTACAATGACTGTCATATAAAATGTGTCTATGGGTCTTTCTCTTCACTAGCTGTACTTTCTCTTAAATATTTTCTCTCAAATTTCTACTTTAACATTCCACTGACAAATGATCAAAATATAAAAATGCATATACTCACTTACATTAGGAAAAAATTTTCTTCTATAGACTCTTAGTATAGAAACCCAAATGAAAATGCAACAAGTTAGTTTCCTAAAAATTCTAGCAACCTGAGAGAGAAATTTAAAACTTGGCAGAGAGCTCAAAATGGGCAATGTACCTTTTGTTCCGAAATGAGATATCTAACCGCATTGCCGACTTTTGAGTCAGATAGCTATATTTTTATGCTTCTCACAGTACTATATGCATTTTCTATAGATCTTTCTTTTTGTTTCATGTACCATAAGAATTGATAGTGCTTCTGGCTCTGATTACTTATCTTCTTTTTCACACTCAAGCTATAAAATGTTTAAGAGTAGTAGGAAATATTTTATCTCTCACATAATAGAAAGAACAATGTGGTAACCTTCATTTGTTCCCTGCCAAACTATTCCTCCACTCAGCAGCAAATCAGCACCACCAGCTCAGGAACAGCTCACCCAACTGCGCTCACTTAAATTTCCTGGCAGATACCATTGCTTCTTGGTTTTATACCTACATCACTGGTTATTTACTCTCAGTATCTTTTTGCAATCACTTTTACAAACCACTGTTTAAGGTCTATAATTGGTTTAGTCATGGGCTAACTGAAGAGTTACTACTTTGTGCATCAACATTTAACAATTCTTTTTGTTTTTGTTTGTTTTTGGAGATGGTGTCTCACTTTGTCACTCAGGCTGGAGTGCCATGCTGCCATCTCAGCTTGCTGCAAACTCCACCTCTTGGGTTCAAGTGATTCTCCTTCCTCAGCCTCCTGAGAAGCTGGGATTACACTGCACACTACTGCACCCTGCTAGTGTGTGTGTGTGTGTGTGTGTGTGTGTGTGTGTGTGTATGTATGTATGTATTTTCAGTAGAGATGGCATTTCACCATGTTGGCCAGGCTGGTTTTGAACTCCTGGCCTCAGGTGATATCCACTCATCACAGCCTCTCAAAATGTTGCAGTTACAGGCGTGAGCCACTGAGCTCAGCCAACAATTAGTTTTTCTATGTATTCTTTGGTCCCTAAGCAAATCTTATTCATTTGTTTTTTACATCCGTCCAACAGTAATTCATTCATTATTATTTTATTGATTCATACTTGTGTTACTCAGTGGTAGTAAAGATTAGCAGATAAAAAGAAATCTAAGAGTGTATCAAACATACCAAGAGTGAAAAAGATAGTGATTTTATGACATTTGTAATTTCTATTATTTAGTATCATTTTTATGATGAAAATCAGAAATGAAAACAAGAACATGTAGAAGTTTGTACAAATTTCAGAGAGCTAGACAGACGAGAAAAGGGATTAGTCTGATTTTAGAAAACAAACAAATGCATAATTATTTACAATTTAATCAAAAACATAATGAGGAATATTTCCCAAAGTAAATTTATCATTTTAAAAAGTAACCATGTGATATCATGGAAGATGGTAGAGTAGGAATATCAGGAAAGAGTTTATTCACAGAAATAACTGAAGAGTTTACAAGAAATGTTAGATTTGACTGTTTGAGAACTCTGGAGTCTAGCCCAACACTTTCAATGTCCAGATAAGTGCTTAATTTAACAAAAAGAGGCAGATAAATTTCACAAAATATTGACAGTTCACAGTTCTTTTCTTTGGCCCTATAGAGCCTATAGAGACGGGCTATTGTTTCAACCCCATCATTTTGAAGCAGCTTCTTGGACAGCATTTATTGAAAGACTTTAAAGAGACAGAATACTTTTTTTTCTTTTGCATTCAAGCACTTGAGGACATTCCAGTCAGGTCATGGGCTGACTGCAAAGAAGGTGGAACATATGACAAGGAATGTAATCCTGAAAAGGAATTGTTTGGGAAAATCACTAAACAAATGGATGACTGTGGCCCTCAACAAGTAGCAACAATAATACCGGGGAAGAAAAGGGAATTTTATTTATAGAGTTATCACATTACAACATTACAAATGTATAGCTCTCAACAAATATTATAAAGAATACCAAGAAATACAAAAATATGTATCATTCACATGACATTCACATGAAAAAAGAAATAAACAGGAAAGATCTCTGATCAAGAACAGAAATTGGACTTACTAGAAAATACTTTAACTGCTTTCAATGTGCTGAAAACACTAAAGAATAAAAAAGAAAATCAAGAGAATGATGTCTAGGAACACATAGATATTTTTAATCAGATTAAAAATCATAAGAAAGAACCAAATAAAAATTCTGGTGCTGAAAATTCAAATATTAAAATAAAAATTCACTGGAGAGATGAAACAGTAGATTCGTGCAGCCAGAATAAATAATTAAGGTACTTGAAGAGAGGTCTATTGAAATTAATCAGTCTGAAGAATAAAAGGAAAAAAGTGAACAAAAATGAACAGAGGCTAAGGGAATTATGGGATACCTTCCAGTATACCAGCACATTCCTTTTGGTGATTCTCAAAGGAAGAAAGGAAGGAAAATAGTCAAAAAAAGTTTAAAACAATAATGGCTGAAATGTCCCATATTTAATAAAACACATGAAACTACATATCCAAGAATTTCTACAAATTCTAAGCAGATAAAGTCAGAGATCCACTCCAAGAATTATCATAAACAATCTGTTGAAAGCTAAAGACAAAAGAATCTTGAAAGTAGTAAGAAAGAAGTGACTCATAGGGTACAAAGAATCCCCAGAAAAATTAGTAGACAATTTATCATCAAATAAACAAATACATTGTCATTCAAGAATTATATATCCAGCAAAACTATTCTTCAAGATGAAACATCCAAGATCAACAAAAGCTACAGGAACAAGTTCCTATAGCAAATGCTAAAAAGCATCCTTTAGGTGCAAAATAAATGGACAGCAGTAAATAATTCACATCCATCACAAAAAATATGATAAATCTATAAAAGCTAGTATGATTACATTTTTTGTTAACTCCTGTTTTTATTTTAATTATTATAAATAATATTATACAAAATACATTAAACAAACATAATATGAAATATAATAGTAACTCCTATTTTTTTTTGATTATCACAAATATGCAAAATATATTAAACAAATATAATAGTATTAAACAAAACAATACTGAACAGATAACTAATCAGGTAAATATGTTGGTGTAAAATAGAACTGTCTGTACTCTCTGGATTTATATCTTTTCCCTTTGATTTATATGTCTATCATTGATCTAATGCCACATATTCTTCATAAGTGTAGTTTTAGAAAGTAAGTGTTGAACTTGGATAATGTAAGTCTCCCAAATTTATTTTTCAAAATTGTTTCAGATAGTCTAGCTCCTTTATATTTACATGTAAATTTTAGGCTCAGCCTGTCAATTTGGACAAAAATTGCTTACTGGAATTTTGATTGTAACTACACTGTATAGGTTAATTTTTGGAGAGTGTACACATGGTGTATCACTTATATTTAGGTCCGTTTTTATCTCTGCGACACGTTTTTGGATACAGGATCTTGCTAAGTTGCCCAGGATGCTGAATTTGAACTCCTGAGCTCAAGGGATCCTCCCACCTAAGCTTCCCAAGCAACTGATACTACGGAGTGCCCCACTGCAGCCAGCTCTACTTTGCAATTTGAAGTTTAATGATATGACATGTATTCCTTTACATTTATGTTAAGTAATTTTATATTTCATGTGCTTTTAAGAGTAGAAATTTTAAACTTTAATTTACAGTTGTTCATTTACAGGAAACAGAATTTGTTTTTATATATTGACCATATTCCATGACCTTTCCAAATTCACTTACTTTTGAAAATTGCATAATATTATTTGAAAACTGATCACATTGTCTTTGAGTGAAGTCAGTTTTACTTCTTTCTTGCCAATTTATTTCTTTGATATATTTTTTTGCCCTATTGCACTGAATAATACCAGTGTAAAGCACTGAGTAGAAGTAATGAGAGTGTACATTCTGGCTTTTTTGTAATTTTCATGGAAATCATTATTTCACTATACAAACGTAATTTAATTATAATGTTTTTATAAATGCTTCTTATCAAAATGAGGAAGTTCTTTACCATTCTTCGGTTGCTAACAATTTCTAACATAGATGGTTGTTGAAATTTGCAAAATGCGGCATCTACATCTACTGAGATAATTTCATGTTATTCTTCAAAATATAAATATGGTGCTTTATAATAATTAACCTTCCAATATTTACTAATCTTAAATACAGTGGGATAGAACCCTTTGGTCATGATGTGTCACCTACTATATCTATTACTATAATTTTTTCTGATACTGGGCTAGAAAATTTTGAGTTCATGTAATGAATATAATACATTTTACATGTATATTTTTATAATGTGTTTGGTTTAATAGCACTGATTTTATAAAATTAGTTGTATGACATCTCATCTTCATTTTTAGAAGATTATTGTGTAGTTTCTATTATTTTTTCCTTAAATATTTGGTAGAATTCATTGGAAAAGGCATCTTTGTCTTGCTTGTTCTTTGTGAGACTGTAATAAAGATTCATTTTCTGTAAAAGATTTAGAGATAATTAGGTGATTATTTTGCAAGTGAGATTTGGTGGTTTGTGTCTCATAAGGAATATGTCCGTTTTAACTCAGCTATTTATTGGGTTGACATTCCAATGCCAGTAATATATGTAATGTGTGCCTTCTTATGCTTTTTGAAAAATCAGGCCAATGTTCATAATTTCATTAATTTAAAACAATTAACCCTACCATTGCTATATTTTCTCTATCCTTTCTTCATTTGCTATTTCATTGATTTCTGATTTTATATTTATTATTTTCTTTCTCCTTCTTACATTAATTTATTATTTTTAATGTGGAACCTTAAATCATTAATTGGGTACTTTTATTCTCTTACAACATAAGCATGCAATAATACATGTATCATTTTAGCATTGTTTTAGTGATACCATGCAAATATTCACTAGGATGTTTCCATTTTTTCCATAAAATATTTTGTAACTTTTTTATAACTTTCTATTTAACCTATCAGTTATTTGAAATTACGTTATTACATTTCCAAATATTTGGCAATTTTCCTATATCTTTCTGTTAGTAACTTTTACCTCAATTTTGTCATGGTCCAAGAATGTATTTTCTATGCTTTTATTGTTGAAATAATACATCATTGGCTGATTTCAATTATTTGTTTATTTGTTTTGTTTTATATTTATTAGCTCTTCTCACATAGGCCTAAACATATGAACAGAAACAGACACAATTTTAAAGATTAAAAATATCTTACAGATCTAAATATGGTGATTTTGCCTTCTGCTTACATATGTTACGTTTTGAAAACTCACACTCCCTGCTGTGTTTGTATAAATCTTCTTTCAGCTTGGAGATGTTCTGTAGCAGTAGCTAATACGCTCCCTGAAAGGCAACCTGATGATGTATGATAGGCATGGGTGATTCTCCTAAGAGGTATAATGGGCCTGTTGAAGCCAAATTCCTCTTTGAGGGAAATCTATTTGATTAACTGGTATATACAGCGTTAGAGTAGTTGCTATCGAGTTTTCCTTTTCCAGAACACTGTACGTTTTGCTATCATAGAAAATGACCTGAGAGCCTCATGGTTACCCAAGCAATTGTCCTTTTAGTCACACACCTTGAAAAACTAAAGCCCAATCGCAATAAACATAGCATAATCAACATTTTCTTCCTTTTATCTGCTCTCTTTTTGCTCTTCTCTTCTCTGTTCTATGTTCTCCTCTCTTACTTTAGGCAAGACTCACAAAATTAATGATGTTTTTATGAAAAGAGTAAAAAGTTTGAGTTACTTCTTTATAATGAATATATATTTGGAAGCATAGTAGTTCAATTAAATTTTCTAATATAAAAAGGATGTAATAAAGCATAGGGTCCATGATAAAAAATGAAATGTTTTATGCATAATAAGAAATGGAACTGGCTGGTCACGGTGGCTCAGGCCTGTAATCCCAGTACTTTGGGAGATTGAGGTGGGTGGATCATGAGGTCAACGGACTGAGACCATCCTGGCCAACATGGTGAAACCCCATCTCTACTTAAAAAATATATACATATATACAAAAATTAGCTGGATGTGGTGGCACATGCCTGTAGTCCCAGCTACTTGGGAGGCTGAGGCAGAAGAATCACTTGAACCTGGGAGGCGCAGGTCACAGTGAGCCGAAATTGTGCCACTGCACTCCAGCCTGGTGGCAGTGTGAGACTCTATCTCTAAATAAATAAATAAAGAAGAAATGGAGCTCAGAAGAATGTATACATATTCATTTCTAAATTTATCTAGTGTTTTAAAAAATCATGAGACAGTAAAATATTTTAAGCAATGAGTAATTTGGTTAGATTTATAATCTGAAAAATTATTGCAAAAATAATAATAATAACCACAATAACAATTTAATTCTGACAGTCATGTGTGATGGTTAGGAATGAACAGAATATTATTAAGAGACTGTCAATAGGCCGTTTCATCGAGTCAATAAAAAAGATACAGAGAAATTTAAGCAAACAGTTGAGAGAATGAATAAAAGGAAACAAAATTGTAAAATACTTAGGCAATGTAATAGAGACAACTTTGCCAAATAGATGAATAGGTGGAATCTCGAGAACATTACGCTTAGTGAAATAAGCCAATCACAAAAAGACAAATAATCTGATTTCACTTATATGAGGCTCTTAGAGTAGTCAAATTCTTAGAGACAGAAAAGTAGAATGATGGTTGCAGAGATTAAGGGACAGTGGAATATGGAGTTAGTGTTCAATGAGTATAGTTTCAGTTTTGCAAGGTGAAAAGGGTTCTGGAGATGAATAGTGGGGATGGATACACAACTATATGAATGTACTTAATACTACTAAACTTTAAAAGTGGTTAAGTAAAATTTTATGTGTATTTTACCACAATAAGAATGTTTTATTTTAAAAGAAAACAATAGAATATATTAGAAATGCTTTATATAAAACAGTATGCCTAATTTTTTTTAATTCAACCAATCAACAAATATTTTTGAATGCCGAGTGGTGTAGTTTCAAAGAACATAAGTACATTCTTTCCTCAAGACAATACATAAGAATGTTATGATACATAGAGAAATAGAGAAAGATTGAAAAAGTATTTCTTCATAGATGATTTGATCTCTTTGAAATACAAGATGAAATTATTTCGTAGGCTTAGAACAAGAGAGATGTAGTTTTCAGAATAGTTAATAATTACATATAACAATGAGAAGGGAGCATAAGCATAGGAAAGTCTATAAATCATATGTGACTACTTATATAATTTAATATATTGTATAAATATAATTATGGAGTGAACAGACCATAATGTTAAAGCCATCAATAAATGAACTGCTTTGTATCTCTTTTAAGGGACTAAAAAATAAGATATAAAATGAGCTCTGCCTAGAAAAATCTTATTAGAAGATATAACTTTAAAAGGTTTCATGATAGTTTCCATTTTTGAAAACCAGAAAGTAAAGAAAAATTGTTACAGAAAAGAACAATATGTGAGAGGTAAATGGATTCCTAAAATGTTACTGGAACACAGAATGAGTTATGTGACCCTAATGTTTCAGAGCCAGAAACTGGAGAAAACTATAAACAGGGAAAAAAACAGACTCTTCCAGTGTCACTTGCTGATAGCAGCAGAGCAAGAAAACTCATATCTGTTGGGCAGAGCTTTTTAACACAGAATTTAGCAAGTTCTGCCAATGTATTTGTCTCATCTGTCACTCAGGTATCAGGAAAGAAAAGGAAGATTGAGCTTGAGGACTTTGGCTTTTAAATGGGTAAAATGTGGTAAAAGCAAATCAGGGATGAATGCTATGGGGACTGTCATGGTTAATTTAACATGTCAACTTGTCTGGCCCACAGTACACAGTATTAGTTAAACACCAGTTTGCTGTGCAGGTAATTTTTATGATGTAATTAACATTTAAATAAGCAGACTTTGAGTATAGCCTAGCTGATTACTCGCCACAATGTGGGTGGGCCCTATCCAATCAATGAAGGCCTAAAAGAAAAGACATAAAAACCCTAGAAGAAAATCTAGGCAAAACCATTCAGGACGTAGGTGTAGGCAAGGACTTCATGACCAAAACGCCAAAAGCATTGACAACAAAAGCCAAAATAGACAAATGGGACCTAATCAAACTCCACAGCTTCTGCACAGCAAAAGAAACAATCATTAGAGTGAATCGGCAACCAACAGATTGGGAAAAAATTTTCGCAGTTTACCCATCTGACAAAGGGCTGATATCCAAAATTTACAAAGAACTAAAGCTGATTTACAAGAAAAAAACTAACAAGCCCATTCAAAAGTGGGCAAAGGATATGAACAGACACTTCTCAAAAGAAGACATACGTGAGGCCAACAAACATATGAAAAAATGCTCATCATCACTGGTCATCAGAGAAATGCAAATCAAAACTACACTGAGATACCATCTCACGCCGGTTAGAATGGCGATCATTAAAAAATCTGGAGACAACAGATGCTGGAGAGGATGTGGAGAAATAGGAACACTTTTGCACTGTTGGTGGGAGTGTAAATTAGTTCAACCATTGTGGAAGACAGTGTGGCGATTCCTCAAGGACCTAGAAATAGAAATTCCATTTGACCCAGCAATCCCATTACTGGGTATATATCCAAAGGATTACAAATCATTCTACTATAAGGACACATGTACACGAATGTTCATTGCAGCACTGTTTACAATAGCAAAGACCTGGAACCAACCCAAATGCCCATCGACGATAGACTGGATAGGGAAAATGTGGCACATATACACCATGGAATATTATGCAGCCATAAAAAACGATGAGTTTGGGTCCTTTGTAGGGACATGGATGAACCTGGAAACCATCATTCTCAGCAAACTGACAGAAGAGCAGAAGATCAAACACCGCGTGTTCTCACTCATAGGCGGGTGTTGAACAATGAGAACACATGGACACAGGGAGGGGAGCACTACACAGGGGTCAGTTGGGGGGAAATAGGGGAGGGACGGTGGGGGGTGGGAAGCTGGGGAGAGATAGCAAGGGGAGAAATGCCAGATGTAGGTGATGGGGAGGAAGGCAGCAAATCACACTGCCACGTGTGTTCCTATGCAACAATTTTGCATGTTCTTCACATGTACCCCAAAACCTAAAATGCAATAAAATAAATGGGGAAAAAAAAAAAAAAAAGAAAAGACTGAAAGAAGGAATATGCTTCTGGATAACCTTCAAATTAGAGACTATAACATTAACTTTACCCTGGGTCTCTAGCTTGCCAGCCTGCTAATTCTTTAAAATAAATCTCCATCTCTGTCTCTCCCTTTTTATATATATATATATATATATATATATATATCTCACTCTTCTCTCTCTCTGTGTAAATGTAAACATATATAAATAAGTCAATATGTATGTGTGTATATCTAGGCATATATGTATACATACAAACACATACTACTAGCTATTTCTCTAATGCAGAAACCCACAGTAATAACCCAAATGATGATGTAAAATTCTAATATAAAATGAAGAGATTAAATTTTATTTGAGTCAAATGAAAAGGATAAATGTTAGTCCTAAAAATGAAATGTCATTAATTAACTTATGTAAAGCAATAGTTGCCAATAGTATTCTCATGAGATATTGTTTAAACAAAAAACAAAAGAAAATAAAAAAGAAAAAAGAGTAACAGAATCTGGTAAATTGAAAAATGTTGCATTGGATAGCCTTTGTATCAGATTTATAATATTTACATTGTTTCATTCACATCAAATAATATAAGCATCAGAAATCTTTCAGTAAAGGCAATTGTTTAGCTTTATTTAATCCTTTTAGTAAAGACTTTTGTTTATAACTTATTTGTCCTAGGGTTTCACAAGTTCATTTGACTATTGAATCCTGAATGGAGTGTGTGTTTAATAAATGCTTATATGAAGCTTTGAATAGGACTAAGAAGAAAAGAATAATGTGTTAGCCTATGCTAACAAAATTCCACAGACAGGGTGGCTTAAAGATCAAGGTGCTGACAGAGTTGTTTTCTTCAAAATCCTTTCACCTGGGCTTGCAGAGCACACTGCTTTTTCTTTGTGTCCATGCATTGCTGGTGTCTCTTCCTATTCTTAAGGACACTTACTCTATTGAATTGGAACCTCACCCTTATGACCACATTTAACTTTAATTACCTCCTTAAAAGCCCTATCTCTAAATACAGCCATGTTATGGATAAAGAGTTTAACCTTCAAATTTGAAGGGACAAAATTCAGTCCATAACAGTGATTTCTTTTCCCTCTAATGTGGTTGGTTATGTTGGTAAGACTGGTGGATTTTATCTGGCCAGCTTCTAAGCATCAGCTATCGTTTTTAAAATCTAATTAAACTGGTATGCTGAAACATTATACCAATACTTGAGAAATATGAAATGCCAGTTTAACCATTAATAAATACAATATGTTCCAAGAAAGTTAAATGCTTGCTTATACAATATATTGCAATCTCATAATCTATCACTTTTCTGAGTATTAATTTTTACTTTCTGTACTTTTAATGGACCAGTTAAAATATGTCTTGTACTTCCATAAAGTAATAGGACAGTTTGATTGTGTTTTCTTTTTCTTTTTGTTTGTTCATGTTTCATTTTTGTTTTTGTTTTAGAAAACTCACACCAGAGGCCAGCATTCCCAGGGAAGTGTTATCCTGCCAGCATTCCCTGGAAAGTGTGATCCTCCCAGGATCCCAGGATGGCATGGATTCCTGAAAGACCCAAGAGTTTCTCTCCCCTACTGGGGAACATGTCCAATGATAGCCCATTCCAGAAATGGATTACATTTGTATGAGAAGTTCCTGTGAGGGGTCCCTAAAACTAGATTAATTTTACGTCTAATGTCAGCATAGCAAACTGAGGACCCAGGAGTTCATATCATCTTCAGGATGTGTAGCATGGCCAGGTGAATTCAGTTTTCCAGAAACAGAATTTAAAGGATTATGGAAACAATGCAATTCCATTGCATCATAAGCCCCAGAAGCTCTTCTGTGTTATACAAAAGATTTAAAGGTTTAAACAATTATGTTTATTTACTGATTCTAGCAATTATTAAAACAGTGCCCTTTCCAAAGTTGTTCCAGGATGAGCATTATCAGCATCACCTGGGAACTTGTTAGAGATCTAAGTTCTTGGAACTCGCCACCAGACCTCCTGAATCAGAAGCTCTGGGAGTAGGGTTCAGCAGTCTGTGTCTTACCAAGCTTTTCAGGTAATTCTAACAAATAAAGTGTTTCCTAAGTGATTCTTCCTCTTATCTGAGTTTCAGTTGGAGTTGTATTTCATAGTAAAATTAGAAGTGCTCTATGAAAGAAATCCTTTAATTTCTTTTCTTTTTTTGTTTTCTATTGGAGCATATCTCAAAATATGCTCCAAAGGAAAATCAAAACAACCAATTCTGTGAATTCATGTTGTTAACCATGCAGAAAGTTTCTAAACTGCTGTTTAAAAAATGTGTTTTTCCAGTCTTAAACATGTTTGACCTAAGAGTCTTTTTTTTCCCCAACAAGTAACATCTACTAACTTTTTAAAGGTCAAGTATTTCCTTTGGGGGGATCATCTCTACTTCTTCCTTTGTGTGCCATCCCCTTGAGCTAGTCGGTCAAGAGTGAACAAAGAAGTTCACAAGACAACCTAAACCTGTCTGACTGTTGTCTTGGTAATTTGCCTCTTGAGCTAAGAAAGACAAATATGTAAATTAATTATAGCTGATTCACTCCTTTCCTCATATTGTCACAGTATAACCAAAATTATTATAAAATATGTGTCACTTTTAAATTATCAAATAAGACATTCTCTTGAGCAGACTAAATTATAGATTATAAAAGTATTTCCTAACTTATTATAGACAAGCAGAAACTGCCTCCTGCTCTTCCTGGGGTCTGGGATTGTTATGCTTCTCTTTTGATTTATAAACACTACATTCTCTGAAGTCATTTCTTTAAAAAGCACTAGCTAACTAGAATTTAGTTTGATTACTTGCATTTAAACTATTAACTAATACAAGAGTACAGATAATGATTTTAGGCCACATGCTCTCAAAATATATATATATGTAACCCTCATTGGGATACACCAAACTGTTCATTTTCCTAATATGAAGCCAAAGTTAAGGAATTCTCTTTTTTTCTTCTTCTTCTGTGATAAGACATTATCAGCACATCATGATGGGCACGTAGCTTGATTCCATGTCTTTACTATTGTGAATAGTGCTTCAGTGGACATGGAGGTGCATATGTTCTTTCAGTAGAATGATTTATTTTCCATATATTTGAATATATACCCAGTAAAGGGATTGAGAACCCAGACATAAAGTTGCATACACCGACTACCATCTGATCTTCAACAAAATCAACAAAACAGGCAATGGAGAAAAGACTCCCTGTTTAATAAATGATGCTGGGATAAGTGGCTAGCCACATGTCCAAGAATGAAATTGGACTCCTACCATTTACCATATATAAAAATTAACTCAAGATGGATTAAGGATTTAAATGTAAGACCTAAAACTATAAAAATCCTAGAAGAAAACTTGGGAAATACTATTCTTGACATTGGCTTTGACAAATAATTTATGACTAACTCCCCCAAAACAATTGCTATGAAAAGAAAAATTAACAATATGGGACCTAATTAAACTAAAGAGTTTCTGCACAGCAAAAACAAACAAACAAACAATCAATCAATCAACAGAATAAGCAGACAACCTACAAAGTTGGAGAAAATATTCACCAACTATTCCTCAAAGGTCTAATACCCAGAATCTATAAGGAACTTAAATAGTTCAATAAGGAAAGAAAAACATTAGAAAATGTCCAAAGGACTTGAAAAGACTCTACTCAAAAGGAGATAGATATACGGCCAACAAACATGATAAAATGCTCAACATCACTAATCATTAGAGAAATGCAGATCAAAACTACAATGAGATACCATCTCACACCGGTCAGAGTGGTGATTATTAAAATGTCAAAAAACCACAGATGCTGTTGAGGCTGCAGAATAAAGGGCATCCTTATACACTGCTGGTGGGAATGTAAATAATTGCAGCCACTGTGGAAATAACTTAGGAGATTTTTCAAATAACGTAGAACTACCATTTTATACAGGTTTGATACCCAAAATATATAAGAAACTTCTACAGCTTACTAGAAAAGAAAGCCAAAAAACAAGTTGTCTGATTTAAATATGAACAAAATATTTAAATAAACATTTCTCAAAAAAAAAGACATACGAATGGCCAGTAGGTATGTGAAAAACATGCTCAACATAACTAGTCATAGGGAGAATGCAAATCAAAACCACAGTGAGGTATCACCTCTCATCTATTAGCATGGCCAGATGGCCATTACAAAAAAAAAATGAAAATAATTGTTGGCGAGGATATAGAGAAATCAAAACCCTTATGTGCTATTGGGGAGAATGTAAAATGCTGCAGCTTCTGTGGAAAACAGTAAAAAGGTTCCTCAAAAAGTTAAAAATAGAACTACCATATGATCCAGCAATCCCAGTTCTGAATATTTATCCAAAAGAATTGAAACCAATGTTATCAAGAACTATTTGCTCTCCCACATTCATTGCAGCATTATTCATAATAGCCAAAAGGTAGAAACAACCCAAATATTGGTCAATGGCTGAATGGCTTTGGAAAATGTGGCATCTACATACAATAGAATATTATTTGACTTAAAAAACAAGGAATCCTGTTGTATAACTGAAGCGCGTTAAGGACATTATGTTAAATGAAATAATATACATGTGAAAGAACAAAATTCAACAGGATTCTACTTATTGAGGTATCTAAAATCATTCAGCTAAATAGACATAGAAAGTCGAATGGTAGTTGCCACTGGCTGAGACATGGAGGAGGAAATGTGTAGCTGCTGTTCATTGAGTATAGAGTTTCAGTGAAGAAAGATGAAAAAGTTCTACAGATCTATTGTACCACATTGTTATGAAATTTCTTATGGTTAACAATGTTACTGTACACTTACAAATATTTGTTAAAAGGGCAGATCTCAAATGTGCTTTTTACCACTGTAATGAAAACTCTTACTATGTGTAGTTAAAATGATTATTGATTATACATTTGTTATTATTTTGTTTCTTTTTGATATTTTTATTCTTTCTGATGAAATAATTTGTCATGAGTAGACTTGCAGTGAAGAAAAGTAAAATTGTTACAGGATGTTCTTTAGAGAAGGAAAATGACAACATATGGAAAATTAGACCTACCCGAAGGAAAACACCAGAAATGGTAAATATATGAATAAGTAAAAGATAATTTTCTCATTATTTTCTTAAAGATAATAAACAACTTTAGAAAATAATATGAATATATTGGAATTTTCATAACATTTGTGGAAGTAGAATTTCTTACAACATTGCACATTGTACAAGTACACAAATTAATATTGCCCACATGGTTTGTAATTGTTTCTAAGCAGATATCTAGCAGTTCATTCTAATCACTGAGTAAACTACCTGGGGAAAATTAGTATGCTTTTAGTCATGTAATTTCATCACTTAACATGTATTATTGCCTTAATGTTTGCATTTATGTATACATACATAAAATTATGCATATAGTATACAAGATATTAGAAATATATATATATTGTAAAATGGCAAAATCTAGCTAATTGATGTATGTACCATTTCACATAGTTACTTTTGTGCTGAGAATATTAACAGACACTACTTTTCAAGAATACAATCCATTGTTAATAATTATATTACCACATTGTACAATGGATCTCTTGAACTGATTCTTCCTAACTGAAATTGTGTAGCCTTTGACCAACATCTCTTCAAATCCCTCTACCACCACCATTCCAGTGCCTGGTAACTACCATTTTACTCTTCTGTGAGATCAATTATCTGAATTCCACATATGGATGATCTCAGTCTTCTGTTATCAAATATTTATAGAGTGAAAGATTAAAATTACAGAGCTCAGTGAAATATTTTTAAAAAATTGTTCCTTCTTCAAAACATTTTTTTTACTTTCACATTACAAAAATATTGTGGCTTCTCTACCTTCTCTGTTAAGCAAGCAGATGGGAGTGGTGCCTAGTGAGAGGAAGTGTTATAACTCTTTTATTCTTGCTGCCTGCAGCTCAGTGAGCTGGAGGGTTACAGTTCCTGTACTCCTACAGTTTAGCAAGTTCCAGGTTATTGTCCCAAGATCAGGAAGAATAAGACACTGGAGAGTGAGTAAGACAGAGTAGGATTTATCAAGTGACAGAAAAGGTCTCAATAGAAAGAGGGGACCTGAAAGATGGTTGCTGTCTGCAGGGCTAAATTCAGACTTTTTATGGATTGAGAATGAAGAGGAGAGCACTGATTGGTCTATGAGCTGTTTTGGGGAAAGTATCATTAAGAAAGAGTCACAATAATATAACGAACCAATTGGAGGCAGAATTGAAGGCATGACCTGCAACCAATTGGGGGCTGGAGTGACTTTTCACGCTATACAAATGAAGATTAAACTGGCAGCCAATCACAGAAATATCCGTATGTGTAAAATAGGTGAAAGACAAAGACCAATTGAGAGGAAGTACTCCAAACAGGAGTGGTAGTTCTCACTCTGGTCCATGGATTTTATCTGGAACTGGCAGCTCAGTTTTCAGCCCTTACACTGTCCTTGGCTTGAAGGTCAAGTTTCACTGAGGACCTGTCCCTGCCTGCCTAAGAATTTGACTGCTTTCTACTGCTATCAGGAGCCTGTTCTAGAGTTGGAAAATTGGAATGCAAACTGGTTAAAGGTCATAAAGTGAGCAACATAAAAGTGTTGTTAGATTTAAAAAATAAATTATCTGACAGGCAAGCTTATTTCTTATTATTTTCTTGCTTTATCATTTAATGAATGCAGTCTCTAACAACTGTATTTTCATATTTATTATACAAAACTTTCATAATATGTCTAGCTTTTCTTTCTATATTTGTATGTTGTCTTTCAGGTTTACCTTTCTCTCATTCTTGCTAAAAACAATTTTTAATACTTACACTATGGAAAAAGTAGTGTAAGACTCTAAGAAGTAGTGGAAACTTGAAAATAAGAAACTAATTCCATTTTAAAACATTATTTCAAAAACTGGAAATATTTTTTGCCCGTTTCTGATAGGGCCATTTCTTTATAACTAGTGTTTTGTAATATCATAAAATACTGGGAAAAGTTATAAATGGAAAGTATAAAAATCTATCCTTTTAATATGAGCAAGAAGTTGGGGAAAGATTCAACATAGTGAAATCAGGTGATAAAGTATTTATATTCACAAATAAAATAATGATGACAGAATTTAATTTTCTTTTGTGTTATCTTCTTTGAAAGTCTAATAAAATATATCTGTAGTCTGTATATTGAAGATATATCCTAGGGCAGTGGTGTTGCAGTTAAATTTATGTTGGATTGCTATGCAAACACCTCTAGGAATTTGAAACTTCTAATTAGAGATTTGCTTAAGTACTAGGAATTTTGGAATAGCCACCCAACTGCCAGGTTTACTAGCTGATGAACACCACGGACACTTGAAGTGTTTGTAGTACACTTTACTAAAAAATGACTCTCTGTGTAGTAATTAAGATGCTTAAGGCATCTTCAGCAGCAAAACTAGACCATGTCTCAGCAGTTATATTTTAATCATTTCTTTCTGTTCTTATTTGTGCTAGCTCTTATAATAAATTTTTGTAAAAATTGTACCCAAAGCATATGTACATTAAAAGTCAATTCACTCATTTACAGCAGAGAGATAGTATTTTAAAATTGTAGGTTCAGAAAATTACTATTGAACAAGATATGATTTTCGGAGGCATCTTTTGGAAAATTTTATTATCTCAGTAGGTACCCATTCAACACACATTAATTTACTCTTCCAACTTCAAAGAGTTTGAAGTCAGTTTAGTTACTAAGATGTACATTTTAAGAGTAACTAAAATGTAATATAGTAAGAGTTTTTGAAACAACTCATACAGGGAGTTCTGAGAACACAAGGACACACAGTACCTGGAGCCTCAGGGAAGGTTTAGAAAACAAAAGTAATTAAGCTGCCTATTTACTAGTCAAATAATCGGGAAAGAGTAGCAAGAGGGATATTGTGGTGATAGAATAGTTCTGTGTTTTGATTATGGTAACGATTATGTAAATATATAGGAGATAACATTGTATAGAATACACTCAAAACACACATATTTGAGTATATACATATATGGTAGAAGGTGAATAAATTATGAGATTATGCTGATTTTAATGTCTTTGTTTTGATATCAGACTAGACTTATGTAAGAAGTTATTATTGAGGGAAACTGAGTGACAAGTAGCTGGGACTTTTCTGTATTATTTTATAATTTTCTGTGAGCCTATAATTATTGCAAAATAATTTTTAAGAAAAGGTGAAAAAGGAGAATTTGATAAATAAAATTTTACATTAAGACTAACATTTGGAATATACAGATATTTTAAATAGATGGGACTAGAAAGAGAAGAGCTGTGACTTAAAAAGATAGTTTGTGGCCAGGTTTCATAAGGTATTCTATGCAATGCTAACAATTTTGTATTTTCTGCTGAAATCATAAGATATTAGTCTGTATAAGAAACAGAAGCAAATAATCAGGTATAACCCTATCCAAAAAATACTCGATTAGTGATATTGGAATTTCTGCTGTCTTCTTGCAATAAAGAAGCTATAAGGAGATTTGAGGCGTAATTTAAAGAATAATTTGTGTTTACAAATGAATCCACATAATGCACTTAATTCAATGATAACAAGAAAGTTTTTCTGGGCTTTTATCTTCAGTTATTTTTTTGTTGTTTTCTTTTAAATTTTATTTTGGGCTCTAGGGTACATGTGCACTGCCTGCATCCTTCAAGATTGTTGCATAGGTATATATATATGCCATGGTGGTTTGCTGTCTCCATCCTCCGTACCCTGTTGCCTACATCAGGCATTTCTCCTGGTGTTAACCCTCCCCATCCTCCCCGCCCCCACCCTGCTGTTTCTTCCCTCCCCTCCCCCCTCACACACCTAGCCCTGTGAGTGTTGTTCCCTTCCCTGTGCCAAGTGTTCTCATTGTTCATCACCTGCCTATGAGTGAAAACATGTGGTGTTTGGTTTTCTGTTCTTGTGTCAGTTGGCTTAGAATAATGGTTTCTAGATTCATCTATGTCTCTGCAAAGGACATGAATTCATCATTTTATTATGCCTGTATAGTATTCCATGGTGTAGATGTGCCACATTTTCTAGGTCCAGTCTATCATTGATGGGCATTTGGGTTGGTTCCAGGTCTTTGCTATTGTAAACAGCACCTCAGTGAACATATGTGTGCATGTGTCTTTATAATAGAATGATTTATAATCCTTTGGGTATATACCCAGTAATGGGATTGCTGGGTCAAATGGAATTTCTATTTCTAGGTCCTTGAGGAATTGCCACACTGTCTTCCACAATGGTTGAACTAATTTGCACTCCCACCAACAGTGTAAAAGTGTTTCTTTTTCTCCACATCCTCTCCAGTATCTGTTGTCTCCAGATATTTTAACGATCGCCATTCTAACTGGTGTGAAATGGTATCTGAAAGTAGTTTTGATTTGCATTTCTCTAATGACCAATGATGATGAGCATTTTTTCATATATTTGTTGGCCGCATATGTCTTCTTTTGAAAAACGTCTATTCATATCCTTTGCCCACTTTTGAATAAGTTTGTTTGTTTTTTAATTGTAAATCTTCTGTAGTTCTTTGCAGATTCTGGATATTAGCCCTTTGTCAGATGGGTAGATTGTAAAAATTTTTCCCATTCTGTTGGTTGCCAGTTCACTCTAATGATTGTTTCTTTTGCTGTGCAGAAGCTCTTAAGTTTAATTAGATCCCATTTGTCTATTTTGGCTTTTGTTGCCAATGCTTTTGGTGTTTTAATCATGAAGTCCTTGCCTGTGCCTGTGTCCTCAATGGTGTTGCCTAAGTTTTATTCTAGGGATTTTATGGTGTTAGGTCTTATGTTTAAATCTTTTATCCATCTGGAGTTAATTTTTATATAAGGTGTAAGGAAGGTGTCCAGTTTCAGCTTTCTGCACATGGCTAGCCAGTTTTCCCCACACCATTTATTAATTATGGAATCCTTTCCCTATTGCTTTTGTCAGATTTGTCAAATATCAGATGGTTGTAAATGTGTGGTGTTGCTTCTGAGGCCTCTGTTCTGTTCCACTCATCTATATCTCTGTTTTGGTACCAGTACCATGCTGTTTTGATTACTGTGGCTTTGTAATATAGTTTGAAGTCAGGTAGCATGATGCCTCCAGCTTTGTTCTTTTTGCTTAGGATTGTCTTGGCTATGCAGGCTCTCTTTATGAAGATTACAGTGGTTTTTTCCAGTTCTGTGAAGAAGGTCAATAGTAGCTTGATGGGGATACCATTGAATGTATAAATCACTTTGGGCACTATAACCATTTTCACAATATTGAGTCTTCCAACCATGACATGGAATGTTTTTCTTTTCCAGAAGACCTGTTTGTGTCTTCTCTTATTTCCTTGATTAGTGGTTCATAGTTCTCCTTGAAGAGATCTTTTACATCCTTTGTTAGTTGTATTCCTAGGTATTTTACACTCTTTGATCAATTGTGAATGGGAGTTCACCCATGATTTGGCTCTCTGTTTGTCTGTTGTTGGTGTATAAGAATGCTTGTGATTTCTGCACATTGATTTTGTATGCTGAGACTTTACCAAAGTTGCTTATCAGCTTAAGGAGATTTTGGGCAGAGACAATGGGGTCTTCTAAATATAGGATCATGTCATCTGCAAATAGGGACAATTTGACTTATTCTTTTCCTAGTTGAATGCCCTTTATTTATTTATTTTTTTCAGTTTTAAGCAGAGTTTATAACACTGAGAGATAAACGGTTTTTAACAAACACAATAACAAATGGACATGTGATTGGTATGAGGCATTATCCTGTATATACCATATTGGTATTTTTGTGTATCCTCAGTACATAGCATTTACACACAGAGCCACTGCTGCACAGCACAAGAGTATCTGAAGAGGCTGAATCAGAATAAGGATGTTTAACAGGCTGAAAGTTTTTAGTATATATACTCTATATGAAAACAGGTTTAACTTGTGAACTGGCAGGTAGAAGGCAACTCTGCCAAACACTACAATTAAAGCCCCCGCTTTAGTGCACAGCTCCACCCCTTCCATCTGCATGCATAACACATTAACAGTATTTAAAGGTAAACAAGGCACTTTGTGGTAACCACAGCCATCATTATGAACATATTGCTCAAAATTTCTAGAACTAAACATTTAACATAAATTTTGTCTTTGGCAAATGGTACTAACATGTATATTGTATTGTGGTGTGTTGTATTGTATTGTACTGTATTGCATTTTTTTGTATTTTTAGAGACAGGGTCTCACTCTTGTCACCCATGCTGGAGTGCAGTAGCATGATCGTACCTCACTGCAGCCTCAAATTTTTGGCTTCAAGCCATCTTCCTGTCACACCCTTCAGAGTAGCTGGGATTACAGACGCAACTCCCCTGCTGGCTGAATAATCATTCTTAATGTTTTGAATTAAACATTGAAAGCATAATATAATAATTTCCAAATTCCTTGTAAGAAAATGTATTAAACTTTTTATAAAACATTTTTTAAAAATACAGTACAAAGGAGTTCTATCATTTATATATTTATGAGCTGTATTAGTCCATTTTCAAACTGCTAATAAGGACATACCTGAGATTGAGCAATTTACAAAAAAAAGAGGTTTACTGGAGTTACAGTTCCGCATGGCTGGGGAGGCCTCACATCATGGCAGAAGGCAAGAAGGAGTACGTCATATTTTACATGGATGGCAATAGGCAAAGAAAGAGCTTGTGTAGAGAAACTCCCATTTTAAAAACCATTAGATCTTGTGAGACCTATTCACTATCACAAGAGAAGCTCAGGAAATACCTACCCCCATGGTTGAATCATCTCCCACCGGGTCCCTCCCACAACACATGGGAATTATGGAAAATATAAGGTGAGATTCTGGTAAAAACACAGAGCCAAAGCATATCATGAGCTGACTGTAAAATATGATGCTTGAGTAAGTATCATTTAAAATTTCTATTACTCATTGGATGATTTGGTAGAAAACAGGCAGGTAGTAGTTTTTTAGAGTTACCAAAGACATAGTGTATGAGAGTCATATCAAACAAGGCTTAGATCAATTCAAATCCAATAAACATTTATTCAGTCCGACATAGTTAATGTGTTTCACATGTATTATTTATCTTAACTCCCATAACAAACATATCATGTAAATGTGTCAGAGTTATAAAAGACATGCTTTTGAAATTGAGTGGTTTAAATCTTAAAGGCAAGGAAAAGGACATCAGAATTATCTACTTCCCAATCACTGTATGCTCACTCCCCACCAACACACACACACACACACACACACACACACACACACACACACACTCTCTCTCACTTGCCACTTGAATCAACAGTTATTTTAAAAGCAGAATGTCTAGTCCCTTGTTTATTGCCTTTTCTTGTGTTATTTTTAACTTTTCTCATTGACCCTGAAATCTTACTATGCACAAGACGTACTAAATAAGGTGTCATACAGAAAACTATAAACATTTTACTTTTTCTGTATTTAGGAGATTCAGTGTATTAATTTTCAATGTTCTAAATTCAATGTTAATTTTCAATATAAAATGCTTACCTCACAGATTGATTTTTATCAAGTAGCCTAGCATTAAATGCATTGCACTTCCATTGTACCTTAAGGTATATAATTGACTTCTGGGATAAGTAATATAGCTGACAAAATCAAATCTTACATTTTTAAAATTTTTATTTAGTTTTACAGTATTCATAGGCATGGATAAACATATATTTAAGACTCACTTAAATAAAACAATTAGCCTTGCCCAGAATTTTGCTGGCTTACACATTTCCTTAATGTAATGAAAGGATTGATTCATAATTTTGGGTTAAAAGATCATTTTTTATAGACAGAAGTAAAGGCTACCTTTTGTCAGTTAGGACCTATCTAAGCATGCCACTGTTACATACCAAAAAAAAAAATGAATTTACACAGTATAAAAATCTGACAGGCCTCCATTACAAAAAGAAAAAAGATGTGTTTCACTTAGGGCCTAATTGTGCTGTCACTTATTCTTCTACATGTTCTCTCAGAAGCCACCTAAACTTCCAAGAGTTTGGTAATATAGGACTGCTTGAAGATGAGACCAGAAATAAAAATTTGACTTTCCATTACAAACAAAACCAAAATAATAATTTATTACTACTCTTTCACATCTCTGTCTTGTGTGTGTAATTTAATTATGTATTATTGTTTATTACTACTATTTCACATTTCTATATTTTTAAGTATGTGTAATTTAATTATCTAATAATGTACTTGTTACCTTGAAAAAATTATTGTAACTTTTAGCTTCAAATTATTGATATAAAATGAAGTTTTTCACATATAAAAAGATTTATAGACTAATTAATGATTATATAAACCTAAGTACCTTTATGTTTTATCATGTTCTTATAAACTGAGATACAATATACAATTGAATGATAGAATGTTCTAGTTTTTAAATGACTTTCAAAATATTTTCACACCATTTTTAAATTTTGTTTTAGTTTCTTACTCTCACAATCCATTCTACTGCTTTATTTCTATTACCACTTTAGGGAAAGCACAATGACACAGAAGGAAATATAGAAGCCCTAAAATTAAAAATCTTGGATTTTAGACCCAGTGTTCCACTAACTGCTTAAAGTGTGACCTCAAGTAAGTTTCTCACTCTCCGAGCCTCAGCGCTTTTGTCCATATTAAGCCTTAGTCTAGATAACCTTTATGGTGTCTCTACTAATGCAAATATTTCTCTGCTATCAATGTCCTAAATCTGAGATTATCCAGAAATAAAGACTAACATGAAAAATTCAAGCAATAAGAGAAAGAAATATTTAAGAAAAAAAATAACATTATGGAACATCTATTATTCACCTCAAAAAATAATTTCATCAGAAGATAATATGTAAGGTCACTGTACCCACGACTTTTTAAATATATTTCAAACTTAATCGTACATTTAATCAAAAGTTTTCTTCCTAGACAATTAAAACCTTCTCATTGCATTTAGATAATTCATTATATGGCAATTCAATTTTAAACTGGTTTAGTAAAAATTTTCCTTTGGAACAAAATGTTTTCAAATTAATACAAGAGCAAGACACTTATTGACGCTAGGTCGAAGAACAGATACAGCATATTAAATGCAGACAAAGAAGCAAGAATCAATACTGTTGACTCCACATGAAACAAAATAATTACAAAAGGAATAAACAATAGAGACATGATTATTTATCTTTGACTGATGTGTAAAGTCCTACAGGAACTTTATCAGCAGCACCATTACCTTCTTTTCCTAAAACTTTCATTTTGTATAAGGAAAACATATAGAGAATCAAATACAGAGAAAGCTGCTCTTTCTGCTTCTCTATGCTTAGGTAATGGTGACCTAAGTAGAAAAATTGGAATGATTCAGTCCAGTAGCCAGTAGCATATTCAGACTTCCATTTAGTCTAGACACCTCTTGACTCCAAAGGGAAGCGACAGTTCAGGTAAGTGGTAGATTTTAAATGGTCTCATGTGTCAAAGAGGTTGAATGAGCAGACTTAATGTTGAAGGTAGCATAGAAAGATAAGTAGAAACATATGATAAGAATTTTAACGAGACTGAATTTTAAGCATATTAAATAAATTAAAACCCAAGGTATTTTATATCTTCCAAAAAGTGGAAGGCATATGTTAACTAATTGCCAGGTATATATGTTAATAAATGCATGCATATACTTATGAAAGTAGAGTTATTCTAAACCCTTTAACTCATGTAAGATAAAATGTCTTTTTTTTTTTTTTATTCTGTCAAATACAATTATTGGCAGACTAGAGTTAGGAGACAATTATTAAAGCATCTAGGAGGCTTGCTTCTAAACCCCATCTTATACAAGGGGTAGTGACTTCAGATATAAAATAATAGAAGGCAAAATTTTTGGAGGATCTTAACTTCTTATTTTACTTAAAATTAAATGTCAAAAAATGCACATACTAAATTTAGAGAAGCAGCATCTCTGCACTAATCATGATTAATGACAAATTGCCTCACTTGATAGTCTTCCCACTGAGTTAGTGAAACATGGAAGCAAAATGTTGATTCCATAGCTGCAAGGGCTTTCCAACCTATGCGGTCATGCTAAAATGCCTTCTGGTCATGGGCACTGCAGTTAAAACCACCTATAAGAGGGCAGGTAGAAACCCTAACGCTTGGTAAAACACTAGTTACTTCATCCCCGTCACCAAAAACATTCTGTTTATACAATTCTCTTTGATTAAATGTAGCACAATTGCCATTTTTATTAATAGAAGCAAGATTTAGACGAATAAAGTTTTTTTCAGTGTGACAAATGAATAAAAGACAAGGGAGAACATCATTATTGTCTCACATTTTCATTAATCTTAAAAAGTCTAAAGAAACCAACTCTGTGTTTGAGCACCAAAATACATAGGTTTTAATTACAAGAAAACTCTATTTGGTATTTTAAACTTGTAACAAGTTTTTACTTAGGCCGTATAATGATAACAGCACTTAGGAAGAAATAAGACTGCAATGAGGACAAAACCTGGTACAGGAAAGGAAGTGACAGAGGCCAGGAAAACAAAGTAAATAGCAGGAGTCAGATGCTGAAGAAGGAGATACACCAAAAGGAAAAAAAACGAAAACAAAAACAAAAACATGTATTTATTATTCAAAATATCTCATTTACAATACTGCTTATTTAAAAAATTTTTAACTCATGCCTTTCAAGAATGTTTTAAAAATTGGGCTCTTTCAAAACAGTTTGATCATATTAACAACAGACATATTTATAGGAACAAATTAATGTCTGTGACAGTAGCTAACATGTTAGATGATACCAATATGCCATGCAGCATTCTGAGTTTCTTACATGTACAAACTCATTTAATCATCTCAACAACCCTAGAAAATAGGTAGAATTATTATTTTTGCTCTGAGATCAAAATATTGCTTACAACTGCACTGAAGAAATCAGAATAGGGCCATAGGCATAACCTACGAACCAGCTTTTATATCTACATACTAATCTTTCCTATCGTTTCCATAAATGATCCTCTACGCTCCTATGTTAAATCCTTCTTCTGCTTGTAACTAGGACCGGGCAATAATAATCCTATCCATCCCATCCCTTCCATAGCCTCCACCTCTCCTGCTACTGAATAATTTTCATCTGCATGCTGCCTGCTATTTCTTTTTTGTCTCATCTTTACTCTTATTATTTCAAGAAACCATTATCCTATTTATTTTTTCCCCTTTGAAGTAAAACTCAATCAAACTCACAGTATCTAGTCCTTTTATCCATTCCTTCTTAAACCCATACTATCCACATCTAACCTCCACTCCATTAAAATATTCTTACTAATTGCCAGCAATAGCCTCTATGTTGCTAAATTTAATGATCTTTTTATTTGGCCTTTGGGCATCATTTTTCAAGGTTGATCACTCTCTCTGCCCTGATAGTCTCACTTGACTTGATAATACTCATAAAAACAACATTCAAAAAGACAAAGGAAGGAAAGTTCAGTACAGAACATACTGTTTTTAGACAAAGCAATTTGACTTATGTAAATACAAAGGTATTCAGTGTTATCGTTAAAATTTGCAGTGTCTAGGACAACAATATCACTAGGACCCGCTTTACCAAATGTCTCAATATTTAGAAGTTATAAATGGAGTTTTTAAAAACTGTGAAATAAACAAAATGTATTATGTCTTTTTATCCTGCTTAAATGCTGTTATAACAACAACATTTATTTTGTTGCTTTATTCTGTCTTAAACTGTGTTTTCGTGTTTTGTTCTTTCTATAATGACCTTGATTTTTACGCATTCTCAATTATCAAAATAATTGTTGCAACAAAACATTTAATTGTATTTAAAATGTGATTATATGTTTCTTGAAAAACAAATTGAACACAATGGGACACGTTGGAAAAATAAAATTATTCATATATATTTCAAGAACTATTTTATTCTAATCTAAAATGTTCATTGCTTACTGAACTTATATATTATTATTAAAGATAAATAAAATAAAAAATTTAAAAGTTAATATTTAAATCAAATTTTTTTTAATAAATCTGGGTATTTAAATTCATTTGGGGGAAATTAAATATGTGTTAGTAAACTGTATAAAAATGTCATTCAGTATACAATTACTTGTCAATGTAGAAAATTATTACTACTCTTCACACGCCTTCTACCTAGGCCCCCCACATATACAAACATAAAGGTAATTTAACTTAATTGATACAAAATATTTCTCAGTCACTATGTGCAAATCCTACAAGCGCAATGCTAATTCTTGATTATATCCAGCACTACTTATTGGGTCATGAACAGAAACAAACAAACAAGAAGATTGTATCTACTGTTGAGGAACAACATTTTGTTTTGCACAAATCTATTGCATTTGTGTTGAAAAATATTTGACAAGTTAATTTATCTTCTCAATTCCACTAATTGAACTATCTTTCCCTACACCCCTACCAATTGTCTATTTCAATGTCAGCATAGGCTCAATCCACAAACTATCCCCGCAATGAAACCTAGTCATCCTGTTTTCCAAGGTTATAAAGTTAGGTATATAAAGAAGTACTCTGGAAACTGAAAGGTGTTAGTAACCAAAGAAAATGTTTTAGGATTATGAGTAGTGTTGTTCTAGTTCTGGGTACCTGATCTAAAGAAACAAAGGATTCTGTACATTATTTAATTAATTTGTCCTTGGATGATTGCAAATATGCAAGGCCCTCTATGGAGGCCAGGACAAAGGACTTTAGTGCCTGTTTCATGCCATAATTCTGTGAATTATTATCAGTGATTATTGTAGTAAGGTTATTAAATATGTATTAATATATGAAGCATGACTATAATAGGCACCACTGATTTATAAACTATAAGTTTTTAAAGGTTTTATGAGACTGAGAAGTTAGAGGAAACAACAAATTGGGATGTGGCCATCCATTCTTAATTAATACCACAACTCTGGGTTTATTAAGAGGAGTAATAATAATTTTAGAGAAGGAATTTTTTACTCACACTTTTTGTTTGCTTTTTAAAATATTGCTGGTGAAAAATTATTTAAAAAGCATTGTAATACACAGTAGAGTATAACTTGGAATAAACTATTTGAGATTTATAAACTAAAATGCACCACAAAAGTTGTCAACTTTATATTCATATTGTTCATGTTATGAGTTTTTAAAATACTTCATTTACTACTTTAAGTTTTTGATAATAGACAGTTTTTGATGTTGTAGGATTTGGCCTTCTAAATTTTAAATCATAGTTTTAATAGATACCATAAGGTATCCTTTAATTCCTTATCTCTCAAAGCAGCTGCATCTTTCGAAGCTCTTAGAATTGAATTGGCATTTGAATCAGAATATAGGCATTTAATTTCTCAGCTATTTCATTATTCTTTGCTCTGCTAGAAACCAATGTTTAAAATGATAAGAAAAGAAACAAGTTATGAGTCAATGAAATTTGTTTAAAGAAAGAAAAGTAATGTATTGCCTTACTCGTATCATTATCTGTCAGAAACTAAAGGAAATGCCTAGCTTGTATTGCTTAATTTTAAACTATAGATCTTCAAAAGGCTTATTCAAGTTTGCAATAAACTTAGCATACCTAAGTGAAATGCCTATGAAAATTGAGGGAGAATTGTGGGTGACATACCTGGGCACTACAGCAGGAAGATGTAATTCGAAAGAGTACAAACCCTTGAAAGGGCATTTGGCTAATGATAGTCTAGTTAATTTGGAAACATGTAAGCCTAATGATTAATCAGAAAGTACTTCACATAAATTTTTACAACATTTATCCTAGATGAAACTGGAGAATCTGGTGGAAAGTGTGAAAAGGCAATAAGATCAGCTATCGGCACTTCTCATGACAAAAGATCATCAACAATACAAGCAAGTTATCGCAACATAATTGTTGTGAACTTTACACGAAAACAAAGTTGTTCTGGAATGCAGCACTATAGATACCTAGCTTTTCTTCTTGTTAAAGATTTGAACATTCGATCATTGGCTGTTGTTATTAATATTATTTTTATATATTTTTCTTTTCAGCTATGCTTTTATCAAACAGCAATCAATGATATTCATTCCTTCTCCACCTTTTATCTTCTTCTTTATATATGGGACTATAAACAAGCAAAAATCTTAGAAAAATAGGACTTTAGAATGTTAAATTGGAATTAAATTGAGAGATAATTATGCCCAACATCCTCATTTTCTGTAAGACAGAAAAAAAAAATTCTGGAGTAGTGATTTGAACATACCACAGCTATTTCCCCAGAATCATTTCAGCATCTCCAATTACTACAATTAGAGACTGAGTTTTAACTATGAGCAAAATCACAGTGATCAAGAAGGCCTTACAGTTTCTCTCAGCAGGACCAAACTTTAAACAGGCTTCTTTCCGCCTCAAAGCCCCTGACCCCTGGTTTTCTTTCTTTCTTTTTTTTTTTTTTAAGAGCATTTACTTTATAAATCTTGTCATTGTAAATTCATTCCTCTATTCCTTTGAGGTGTAAATCTTTTTAAAAGCTTCTTGCCAGTTTTATAACTCAAGAATGTCTTTCTCAAAGACCTGGGAGGCATTCTTTGAAATGTAATATTAAGGAAGACAGTGCCCCTATCTTGCAGTTTCTATGGGAAAATAGGGGCCTAACTTCTGCAGGTAACTGCCTCCCAAAGGACCTCTACCAAAAAGGGAAAGTTCACTCTTCTTTTTTTTTTTTTTTCATTTTTTTCCCATTTATTTATTTTATTGCATTTTAGGTTTTGGGGTACATGTGAAGAACATGCAAGATTGTTGCATAGGTACACACGTGGCAGTGTGATTTGCTGCCTTCCTCCCCATCTCCTACATCTGGCATCTCTCCCCTTGCTATCTTTCCCCAGCTCCCCACCCCGCACCGTCTCTCCCCTATTTCCCCCCAACTGACCCCAGTGTGTAGTGCTCCCCTCCCTGTGTCCATGTGTTCTCATTGTTTTGGGCAAAGGCAGTAAGCAAACACAAGTGGTCTATAACTCAGCCTCCTGCCTCAGTTTTTAAAAACTCCTAGCCCTTTGTTTTTGTTTCTTTGGTTATTGATACATAAAAATTGTACATATTTATAGAGTTCATGTGACATTTTGATACGTACATATAACGTGTGATGATCAAATCTGAGTTTTTAGGGTATCTATCACCTCAAATATGCACATCTTTGTGTGTGTTGGGAACATTTCAAATCTTCGCTTCTATTTTGAAATATATAATTAATTAGTGTTAACTAGAGTAACACTACTGTGCTATTTAAAACTAGAACTTATTTCTTCTATGGGAAGGGAGAGGTGAAGAGAGGTTGATTAATCCTTGTTTAAGCAGAGCTTAGTTCATACTGAGTTCTGCCTCTATCCACTATTTCAATAATAATTCAATCACCTTGAATAAGATCATCTTGTCTAATTAACTTTGGTTTAATTTATTCTTCAACAGCAGCTACATGCATTTGGACAAATAACATCAGAACATAGCATGCCTAGAAAAATTAAGTAATATAACTGATGAAATAGTAATGTAAATACAGGTATTGATCGACTTACGACCTATGCAACTTACGACCATTCGACTTTACGATCAAAATCGCTAGCCACGACTGCTCCGCGTCTGGCAGCACAAACGTTGCCCAGCTGGGCGAACGAGAGTGCGGACCAGCTTCCGGCAGCACTACCATCTCTGCGTGCACCATTTCAACTGTACATATACCCTACTCAGCTTACGACCAAATCGTGTTACAACCTGTCTGCCGGTCCTAATCGTGGTCGTAAGTCGAGCACTAGCTGTATGTAGTTTTGGGGGGATGTGAAAGACATTGATAAATTGGGGGGCTTTTCTTAGATACAAGAGAAGGTGAACAAATATTAAGAATGTCTCAGCATGTCTCTGAAATGGAGCATCATTAAGAATAAACTTAAAATCTCTCAATATGCTTGCCAACTTTGCTTAGGACTCTAGCATGAAGGATATTTAAGTTCTAATCTTTTGAAGTACTTATTATTTTGAAATGTCTACATTTATGATATAATTCACATATTTTAACTAAGAAGATCTGATTGAGTATAATGTTTGTTTTTTCCTGTTGAAAAGAATTCACATTGAGGAAATGCATAGTTTATCAGCGTGGCAAAAGGTATATAGTTGTGATACAGTCATAATGTCTAATCACAAGAAATTTCCTGAACCAGGCACTGTCCTTAGTTGACACAATTATAAATTTCAGTTAGACATTTAGATTTCTCAAAAATGAGTAATATGATCAAAACACAGTTATATTACACACACACACACACACACACACACATTTAGCTTTCATGACTCATCTAGAAAAATTTTCAATATATAAAGATGATAAAGATAAAAAATGTCATGTTAATCCAGGATTCTGCCATTTTGTGTAGTGATGATGAGAAAACACCAATAATAGGACAAGAGCTAATTGCTAACTCATGTTAATACCATATTTCATTTCAGTTTGTTTGCAATTTAGAATTATTCTAATTATAAGTCACTCACTGGTCCCTCCTTTCTGATACCAAGAAGGGTGGATAAATCTCAGACAAATTATAGCAAACAATATACTTGCCCTTTATTGTCTTTATCTTTCCCCTCAACCTGTCCCCAAACCTCTCCTTAACTCTGGGGAAGACACAGAAAAGAATACAATAGTTGTATATTTCAAACATTTCTCATTTTTAGTCATTACTCACTTTTGGGAAATTTGCCTCATGTTATATTTGCTTACCAGATTCAGATAGTGTTTGTTTCATTGAAGATGTCAGTCTTTACTAATGTAGTAGCCATATTCTGTGTTTTGATAGCTTCACTTTTAACAAGTACTATTACAGTTGCGAATTGTGTCACCAAATTAATTATAAATCAGTATGATGAACATGGAAATATTGCAAATCTAGCCATCTTTAAACAAAGAAGTATTCAGACTTCCACTACCTATACATACTGCATTTCTGTGTTACTTTAATTCCCTCACATCCAAAAATTGGACGGCTGCATTAGGGCTTGTTGATAGCCATGAAATGTACTCGGTTTCTTATAGATGTAGCATCATTATCAAAGAAAATATTTACTTGAAAATTAGTATATGTTTATTTCTGTTATATATCAACTAACAATGTTCAGTTCTAAGAAAGCCACATATAAACAATCATAAGGTAATTATACTATTTTTTGAGACAAATAATAGAAATTATCAGATGTATCAGTGGAAAACATTCTAGGGATGTTTAGAGATTCTTTTGCTTCTTAGGCCATATTGGAACAAAAACCAACAGGAAAAAAGTTTATCGATGAAAAGCTGGAGGTTCATGGATAGGTGGTAAAATATCGAAGAATGCTACACTTTATTCATATGATTTTCTGATATTTTAATATATGTAAGCAATTAAAACTGAATGAGTATTAACTGAGCACCTTGATGCCCAGTCAATGCTTTTCAGGGAATAACTCAATTAGTTTATAAAAGGTTAAAATAGTATAAAAAAAAAAACTTTATTGTGGTCCAAAAAAGGCTGTAATACCATTATTTTTATACTATTAGTTACAATATTATCTTGGTGGATATTTCTTCAGGTGTGTTGAAGTTTTCAAAGAAGATTTTATGGTAGTTGTAAAACTTTCCGTTATAGTATCACTTAAAAACTATTTTAAATAAGAAAGATGAAATTTTAAAGTAAAATAATTTTTACCAAATACTTTGTTTTATGAAATATTTATTTTTTAAGCCCACTTTTATTAGATATATTTAAGATGTACAAGATGGTATTCTGATACACATACACATAGTGTAAGCAAACTAACATTCTTATCACCTTCAACAGTTACTTTTCTGTAGTAGGATCCCCTGAAATCGACTCTCTTAGCAAGTTTTCAGTATATAATACAACATTATTACCTATATTCCTCATGCTACAAATTAGAGTTCCAGATTTATTCATCCTACATAACTGCAAGTTTGTATCTTTTTCTACTTTTTATCTATTTCCTCCCAGTCTCCACTCTTGGTAAGGCACTGATAATTTCAAATAAATAATCTCATAAGAAAATTATGAATTTTTGTTCTCTAATGAATTGAAATTTTCTTTTGAAATCTAGTATTATTTTTAAGCCCCAAAATAGGACAAAGTAAGTTTTTATGCTCTATTGTTGAAAACATACCATGCTAGCCAATGATATTATCTCATTTTAGATATGCATATATTTTTGAAAATCCACTTGAAATAGCCATTAATTTTGTGTATGTAAGCTTACATTAGGCCTGTCTTTCCATGTATAAAAAACTGTTTCAAATTGAGGTAGATGTCATACAAATGAAGTCCTTTTGTAATAAATAGGGAAGGACTTTGGCAAAACTATACTCAAATCATGTTGTCTAGGCTTGTGCACTGATTGCCTCAGACTAATCTTTACTCTATTACGTGTGAAGAAATTGAGTGAGACTTAAATCGTAAGAAATACTGGCTTTTGGCATTACACAATTCATTAGGGTGCTGTGTTTGTCCTTTGTTTTATAATCTTAAGGTGGTTGCTGCATTGCTCTCCCTGTCATGTGTAAATGATATGGAGAGTAAACTGGGGTTCCAAGACGTTTCTCTGATTTATGCACTCACTTTGTTTGCTAATGGAACTCTTTTAAGATACTCTAGCCACCAATTCCAATGTTCCACACAGGATAGTAGGATGGCACCTACAAGTGCTATTATAAAGCATGATATGTGAGTATTGTTAGCTGCTTGCAATGTCAAGTCTGAGCTGGGGAATCTATAGGCAGAGCTGTAAACTTCCAAACACAAAATAATGCGGTGACCTAAGTACTTCATATTCTCTGAGACCAGATACAAGAGCCGAGGCTGGCAGGCCAGCCTGGAGATCTAAGAGTCCGGATACAAAGGGCCTGACAGATGCTCTATCTCCAGGACACTTCCCTTTCAAACTCTGGCAAGTGAGCTTTCCTATTGTTCTTTCCTGTCTGTTTGGTTCTCTCCTATAGGAAACACTTTGGGTGAGAAATCTTAGAGAGGTAATGTGAGAGTATAATACATTTGAATATGTTGAAATACATGTTTTTACATTTATATCAAGATTTATGAAAGGTGGTAATTCTGTCCTGTGGCATTCTCTGGGCTTGCTTAAAGAGCCCCTTCAACATACACTAGTCGCCAATTACAATCCTCCTCAAAGACGTTAATGGGAAGAGAACTAAATTTCAACTAAATTCCAATGAGGAATGAGACAATTTGTTTTCGGTGAATTATGTGTAGGTTCCTAGACATCAGCCTTAATCCAGCACTAAGATACCTTGAGATGCCAAGAGAATCCTTTGGTTTAGATTCTCAATGGGGCCCCCTTTAGGCCTTTGTATGACATAACACTTATGCTCAAATAGGACTTTGATTATCTATGAGTCAGCTGTACATTTTATAAAAGCAAAAGCTATTTACATAAAACTAATAAAGTAATTTAATTTAATCAGTTAATGAAAATGTTTTCAAGTAACTGGACCAGATGGTAGCTTAACATTTTCACTTTCTAATTTAATTTACATAATTTAAAAAGAATATGAAAATTCCATGACTTGACTTGCACTCCTATAAATTAGATCCAGTCAATATATTCAGTGTTTAATGACATTTAAAAACTCTGTAGCTTTATTTTCATTAATTTACCATGTATATGAAAAACAGTTCCTAAATTGCTTTTATTTAAAAGCTTGTCATTTTTTAAAAGCTTTGAAAATTATATAGTTTGCAAGAACTGTTCATCAAATGTCTGTAAACCTTTATGTATATTTGCCAATTTTCATCATTTTGCCATCTTTACTATATCTTCTCTTATTCTCTTTCTCTCCCCCTTTCTCCTGTCTCCCTCTAACTGTCTGACATTTCTGTCCTTTGGCTGAACCATTTGAGAGTAAGTTACAGACACGATCAATCATCCCTTAATAATTCAACCTGTATCTGATTGGAACAAGGACATTCTATTACATGTTCACAGTACAATTAACATGTTCAGAAACTTTACTATTGATATAATAATTAAATCTAATTCACTATACTCCAATTCTTTCAATTGTCCCAGTGATCTCCATATATATTTATATGGAGATCTATATCTATATCTATATATAATATTTTAATTGATCCAGGATAATGCTTTAATTTTTTGTGTGCCTCTTTAGCCACCTTTACCCATAAACAATCCCTCACCTTTTCTTTGCATCTCATAACACAGATACTTTTAGGAGAATACATGGATTTCTCTTTGTTTTCACATGATTAGATTCAGATTACACATTTTTTGCAAAAATTTAACACAACACACGGCAGTGTGTGGTAATAATGTCCATAAGTCCCACTGGTTGTGTGCTAATTTGATGTATTTAATGTAGATCTTTATATCAACAAAACAGTAGTAGCCTGTTGAGATTATCTGAGACTATGTAAGTATTCCATTCCCATCATATTTTAACTGACAGTTTTGGCATTCATTGACTATTCTTGTCTGAAATAAGAATAAAAAAATTGGTGCAGGGAGACTTTTTTTAATCATTATTTTTATACCTACTTTATTTATTTATTTATGTACTTAGTTAAAATCACTATGGGCTCATATTCAGTGGATTACAATCCATTCCATAATTGTTCCATAATTGGCTAATGCAAACATTTTTGCATTGACTTGAGTCCCTTCCCTTTTAATACTTTCTGGTATAATGAAGTGTTACAAGTTTATTTTGTACTTTCTCTGCCCCAACCTTCGAATCAACTATTTCTTCAAAACTTATTTGTTCTCTTAAGTGAAGAATAGTCTGGAGAAGCAAGATATATTTGCTTGATGCATTAATGTCTATCGGGTTGATATTCCACTTGGATCATTTTAATGAAAGAACTATAGGTTAATAGGTTGGCAGGAGGGTGGGTAGATAGAGATATTGATAGGTAGATTTTTAAAATCATGTTTTTATTGTTATCTTCAATTCTAAACACCACAGATTTCATCCTTGCCTTACTAGACCCCCATTCCATATTTGTTTTCTCATAACATGAATGCCTGCTTCTCGTAATGTCATACATTTATATTTGACATAAGTTTATTTATTTGCTTAATTTTACAATATGTATGGCCTTACTGTACAGAAAAGTGTTAACATAGTGGGCTTAAATTGCTACCCTTGAAAAGGTCTGCTTGCAAGTTGAGCCCTTGGCTGGCATCTGGGAACCTGGATTTCAGGAGTGTTCCTAAGTTCCTAACTGGTAAGAATTGCTCACTGTGTCGAAACTGTTTGGGTAAGCAATATGGCATATCCTGAACACCTACTTTCCTTCTAAGAGTCTGGAATTTTTGTACATACCAGGTAGAGGCCCCTATTTGACTAGGCCCAGTAACAACTGTGGGCGATGATTCTGTAACAGGTTTCCCAGTTGAAAACATTTCATATGTTCTTGCTAGGAAACTAAGCACATTCTGTGTGATTCCACTGGGAGAGGACCCTTGGGAAACTGTGTTTGGTTTCCCCAGATTTGCTCCATGCAACTTCTCTATTAGTTAATTTTGTTCTGCATTCTTTTGTTGTAATAAATCACAGCTATGGGTAAAACTATGTGCTGAATTCTATGAATCCCTCTAGGGAATCTTCAAACTAGTAGTCTTGGGTACCTCTGACACACCTGCAAGCAGAACACCTCTAAGGAGAGCTTTAAAAATTATGTCTTTTTTTTTCCTGTCATTAGACTAAAACTAGTGAGAAATACATAGTCAAAAGTTACCCTTTTTCTTACTTTTTGTTTTGAAATAAATGTAAATTTATGATAATGACAAAAAAGTACAGTGAGCTCTGTATACCTTGCAAGAAGTTTCCTACAGTGATTATATTTTACATAACTATAATTAAATATCAAAAAGTGTATTGGCATCAGTATAGTGTGTGCGTGTAGTTCAGTGTGACTGTGAATTCAGGTAGCCACCATGACAATCAACCTATAGAACTGTTTCTTCAATACAAAGGTCCCCTTCAGGCTGCCCACTTTAGTCATATAGTTACTCTCTTCTTACCACCACCCCTATCATCACTAGAAACACTGATCTGTTTCCATCTTTATTGTTTTGTTCCTATGAGAATGCTATATAAATGGAGTCATATAGAGTGTGAGCTTTTGGGATTGGTTTTTATTATACAGTAATTCAGATGAGACACTGCCTGTATCAGTAGCTTATTCCTTTTTACAAATTTAATTGCCTTTGGAAGTATAGCCATTTTAATGATACTAATTCTTCCAATCCATGAGCATGGAATGTTTTTTTCATTTGCTTGTGCCATCTCTGAATTTTCTGGGCAGTGGTTTGTAGTTCTCAACGTAGAGATCTGTCACCTCCCTGGTTAGCCCTATTCCTGGGTATTTTATAATTTTTGTGGCAGTTGTGAATGTTATTGCATTCTTGATTTGGCTCTCTGCTTGGCTGTTGTTGGTATACAGAAATGCTAGTAATTTTTGTGCATCGATTTTTGTATCCTGAGAATTCACTGAAGTTGTTTATCAGATTAAGGAGATTTTTGAGCTGAGACTATAATGTTTTCTAGATATAGAATCATGTTATCTGCAAATGGTGATGGTTTGATGATGGTTTGACTTCATCTCTTCCTATTTGAATACACTTTATTTCTTTCTCTTGCCTAATTGCCCTTGCCAGGACTTCCAATACTGCCTTGAATGGGAGTGGTAAGAAGGGCATCCTTGTCTCGTGCTGGTTTCCAAGGGGAATGCTTCTGCTAATTCTGTATGACGTTGTCTGTGGGTTTGTCATATATGGCTCTTATTATTTTGCAGAATGTTCCTTCAATACCTTGTTTATTGAGAGTTTTTAACATGAAGGGGTATTGAATTTTATCAAAAGCCTTTTCTGCATCTATTGAGATAATCATATGTTTGTTGTCTTTAGTTCTGTTTATGTGATGAATCACAATAATTGATTTGTGAAGGTTAAATCAAACTTGCATCCCAGGGATAACACCTACTTGATCATGATGGATAAGCTTTTTGATGTGCTGCTGGATTTGGTTTGCCAGTATTTTTTATTTTCTTGAGGATTTTTGTATTGAGATTCATCAAAGCTATTGGCCTGAAGTTTTCTACTTTTTGTCATGTCTCTGCTGGGTTTTGGTATCAGGATGATGCTGGCCTCATAGAATGATTTGGGAGGAGTCTCTTCTCCACAATTTAAAAAAAATAGTTTCAGTAGAAATGGTACCAGCTCGTCTTTGTAAATCTGATAGAATTTGGCTATGAATCTGTCTGGTCCTTGCTCTTTTTGGTTGATAGTCTATTTATTACTGATTCCATTTTAAAACTTATTATTGGTCTGTTCCAGGATTCAGTTTTTTCTTGGTTCAGTCTTGAGAGGTCATATATGTCCAGGAATTTATCAATTTCTTCTATATTTTCTAGTTTGTTTGCATAGAGGTGTTCATAATATTCTCTGATGGTTATTTGTATTTCTGTGGGGTCAGTGATAATTTCTCCTTTGTTGTTTCTAATTGTGTTTATTTGGATCTTCTCTCTTCTTTTTTCATCTAGCTATCAGTCTATTTTATCATTTCTTTTCTTTTTCAAAAAACAGCTCCTGAATTCATGGATCTTTTGAATGTTTTTCATGTCTCTGTCTTCTTTGGTTCAGTTCTGTTATTGGTTATTTCTTGTGTTCTGCCAGCTTTGGGGTTGGTTTGCTCTTGGTTCCCAGTTATTTTAGTTGCAATGTTAGGTTGTTAAATTGAGTTGTTTCTAAATTTTGGACCCAGCAATCCCATTATCTAGGTTATCAATTTTTTTCATAATCCCTGATGAAATTCTATGTTCTTAAGTCTGCTTTGTCTGCAATTGATATAGCTACTCCCACTTTATTTTGATTAGAGATAGTATGATATATCTTTCTCCATTCTTTACATTTTCTGTATTATGGTTCCTTAGATTTAAAGTGAGTTTCTTGTAGGTGGCATAAAATTGGGTCTTATTTTTTTATGCACTCTAAAAATCTCTATCTTTTAATTCATGTCTATTAATTATTGATATAGGTGGATTAATATCTACTATATTTGTTACTGATTTCTATCTGTTGCCTTTATTCCTTGTTTCTATTTTGTTTTTCACACATTTTTTTGTGGTTTTAATTGAGCATGTTATATAAATTCTTTTTTCTACTTTCTTATTATCTTTTCACATCAGTTATACTTCTAAAGTCCACTTTAGAAATAACACTCTACTGCTTCACAATTAGAATAAGTATCTTCCATTCACAAAATATTCCTAATTCTTCTCATATCTTATATCATTGCTGTCTTTAATTTTATTTGTACAAAAGCATACATAATCTGACAACATTTTAAATATTTTACTACATTAATTGCTTGCATGGTTTCTGAGAAGTTGAATATAGGTCTAATCTTTGCTCCTCTATAGATATTTTTCCCCCTGGATTTGTTCAATTTTTTTATTTTTTGATTTTCTGAAGCATGAATATGTTATACCTAGGGGTAAGTTTTTTGGTATTTATGCTGCTTGGTATTCTCTGAGCTTTCTGGATCTGTGGTTTAGTATCTGATATTATTTTAGGGACATTTTTAGTCATTATGGCTTTGAATATTTCTTCTGTTCCTTTCTTTCTTTCTTCTATAGCTGGTATTCTCAATATGTGTACATTACACTGTTTGTAACTCTGGAACTAGTTGTTCCAGAATTCTTGAATATTCTGTTCTCAGGGTTTTTGTTTTGTTTTGTTTTGTTTATATATTTTCAAAGTCAGAGACATTTTTCTCATCTACTCCAATCTACTAAGAAGCCTATCAAAGGTATTTTTCATTTCTTTTACAGTGTTTCTATCTCTAACATTTCTATTTGATTCCTTCTTATGACTTTCCCCTGTCTACTTATATTATCTACCTGTTCTTACATGTTGTCTACTTTTTTTCATCAAAACTCTCAGCATATTAACTGTAAGATTTGTTTAAATTAAATTTATTTTAAGTTCCTGCTTGAATAACTCTAATATTAATATTTCTGTCAAATCTGACACTGTTATAATGCTTACTTAGCTTTCTCACACTGTGTGGGGCTTATTTTTGTTTTGCCTGTCAGTATGCCTTCTAGTTTTTGTTGGAAGATAAACATGATGTATTTGGTAATTTTTTTTAAAAAGGCAGTAAATTTTTCTTTAGTTATGTAGTTGTAATGTGGCGGCAGGAGGAAGAAAGCAATCTGGAGTCTTATTATTAGGTCTTAGTCTTTTGGGGAATTTGTGCCCCTGGCCTGTGGACTTCACCAGTGCTTCTTTGTTCCCTCCAATCCTACTTAGGTGGGACAAGGTAAGTATAAGGTGCTGGACTTTTAGTATTTCTCTTCCTCCACTTAGTAGACTAGAGGCAACTGAAGTAGGGTGTTTTACTTGCCCTGGGTGGGTTAGACTCTGGTAAATCTAACAGGTTAAGGCTCGGATAAAAATAGTTTCTTCTGAGGAAAGGCCTTCTTAGGAACAGAGTGCTCTAGTATATTTCAAAGGGGTTACGTCTACCCTCTTCTGCTCAAAGCAGAAGGGGATTTTTTTCTCTGACATTCAGTGTGATGACCTAGTATAACTCCTAGAAATAAACACACAAAAGCATTAGGGTTCCTTATAACTGAGTCCCCCTGGAAATTTTAACTCTCAGACTTGTCCACCCTGAGCCTCCAGCAATTGTCTAATTACCATTCAGGTTTTCTTACCATGATAAGTGGTTCCTGGGGAGACATCTGCTCTGATAAGTGTTTTTTTGTGTGTGCATCTGTCTTGTTCCTCCAATTTTGGGCACTGTGGTTTACCCCATAATCTCACTTCTCTGAAATATCTAAAAAGCCTTATTGACTTTTAAAAAATTTATTTAGCTTTTCATTTGTTGTTAGGATCATGCAGTGAATTCTAAGCTCCTTGTAGGAAAGTCCCAAATTAGAAGAATTTGCCCATTCTCTTTAAGTTGCCAAATAAGATTGTATGATAGGGATGTACCACAATTGCCCTAATCATTTAACTTTTAAAGGAGTTTTGGCTGTTTTCATTTTGGGGTTATTAAAAATAAAGTTGCTATGAACATCCTTGCACCGGTTTTGTTTAGATGTAACCTTTTGAATAAAAGCCATGTGATTGCTAGGTATATGGCATGTACATGTTTTTCTTTTCTGAAATTTTAAAGAAAATGTGAAACTATTTTGAGAATGGGTATATCATATTGCATTTCCACCAGCAAGATCTAGGTTGTCACCCTCACCAGAATTTAATGTTGTCACATTTTTAAAATATGTTTTATCTGCTCTAATAGGTGTATAGTAATATGCCAGTGTAGTCTTAATTTCCATTTTCCTACCGGCTTCTGGTGTTGAACATCTTTTCATATGGTCATTTACCATTCATATATCCTTTTTGTAAAAAACCTGTTTATATCTTTTGGCCATTTTGTATTTGGATCTCTTTAAACAACAGCAGTTTAAAAAGGATCATTATATAATGATAAAAGGCCTTGTCCAAAAGGAAAATATCAGAATCCTAAATATGTATGCATCTAACACTGGGGCTTCCAAATTTATGAAACAATTACTAAAGGACCTAGAGAAATGAGATAGACAGCAACACAATAATAGCAGGGGAGTTCAATACTCCACTGACCACACTAGACAGGTCACCAAGACAGAAAGTCAAAAAAGAAACAACATATTTAAATTATACCCTGGAACAAATAGACTTAACAGATATTTACAGAACATTCTACCCAACAATTGCAAACTATACATTCTACTCAATAGCAGATAGAACTTTCTCCAAGATAGACCATATGATAGGCCACAAAATGAGCCTCAATAAATTCAAGAAAATTGAAATTATATCAAACACTCACTCAGACCACAGTGGAATAAAACCGGAAATCAGCTCCCAAAGGATCCGTTAAAACCATGCAAATACATAGACATTAAATAAATGAAATTAAGATGGAAATTAAAAAATTATTCAAACTGAACAGCTATGGTGACAAAACCTATCAAAACCTCTGAGCTACAGCAAAGACAGTGCTAAGAGGAAAGTTCATAGCCCTAAACGCCTACACTGAAAAGTCTGAAAGAGCACAAATAGACAATCTAAGGTCACACCTCAAGGAACTAGAGAAACAGGAACAAAACAAACTCAAACCCAGCAAAAGAAAGGAAATAACCAAGAGCAGAGGAGAACTGAATGAAAAGGAAACAACAGCGAAAGAAAGAAAGAAAGAAAGAAGAAAGAAAGAAAGAAAGAAAGAAAGAAAGAAAGAAAGAAAGAAAGAAAGAAA
>NW_022436968.1:10672145-10726296 GCF_009761245.1 Sapajus apella | reverse complement strand
AAAGAAAGAAAGAAAGAAAGAAAGAAAGAAAGAAAGAAAGAAAGAAAAAGAAAGAGAGAGAGAAAGAAAAGATAAATGAAACAAAATGCTGGTTTTTGAAAAGATAAATAAAATTGATAGACCACTAGCAGGGTTAACCAAGAAAATAAGAGAGAAAATCCAAACAAGCTCAATTAAAAACAAGACAGAACATATTACAACTGATACCACAGAAATACTAAAGAAATAAGACTGCTATGAACACCTTTATGCACATAAACTAGAAAACCTAGAGGATATGGATGGATAAATTCCTGGAAAGATACATGTTTTCTAGCTTAAATCAGAAAGAACTAGATACTCTGAACATACTAATAGCAAGCAGCGAGTTTGAAATGGTAATTAAAAACTTATCAACAACAAAAAAATTCAGTACCAGACGGATTCACAGCAGAATTCTATCAGACATTCAAATGATTGGTACAAATCCTACTGACACTATTCCACAAGATAGAGAAAGAAGGAAACCTTCCCAAATCCTTGTGTAAAGCTAGTATCATCCTAATGCCAAACGAAGAAATGACATAACCAAAAGAGAAAGCTACAGTCAAATATGTTTGATGAACATAGATGCTGAACTCCTTAACAAAATACTAGTTAACCAAATCAACGACCCATCAAAAAGATAATCTATCATGATCAAATGAGTTTCATACAGGGATGCAGGAATGGCATAACATATGCAAGTCGATGATTGTGATACACCACATAGAATTAACATGATCATCTAAATAGATGCAGAAAAAGTATTTGACAAAACCCAGCATCCCTTTGTGATTAAAAATCTCAACAAAATCAGCACACTGTTCAGTTTTGAGAGTATGTTATATTGGCTAGATGCAAGTCTTTTGTCAGATGAGGCTTGAAAATATTTCCCCTACATCTGTAACTCATCTTTGTATCGTCTTAGCAAAGTATTTCATAGAACTAAAATTTTTAGTTTTTATGAAGTCCAATTTATCAATTTTTTCCAAGGATTATGCTTTTAGTTTAATGTCTAAGAACTCTTTATCAAGTCCTGTATCCCAAGGGTTTTCTATTTTTTTTTTTTACCTAAAATATATATAGTGGTTGTTTTACATTTAAATCTCTTATTAATTTGATATTAATTTTTGCATGAAGTATTGGGTCTATGTTGAGATGCATTTTCTTGCCCATGTGCATCCAATTGCTTCACGACTCTCTGTTGAAAAGGCTACCATCCTTCCTTGAATTGCACTGGTACCTTTGCTAAAAATCAGTTCGCTGAAGGTGTAGTTGTATTTGTCTTTTACTGAGCCATCTGTTCTGTTTCATCAATCAATATGTCACTTCTTTTGCCATTAACCCTTAGTCTTGAATACAATAGCTACCTAATAAAATAAAATTGGGGAGTGTAACTCCTCCCACTGTGTTCTTTTTAATGGTGTTTGAGCTATTCTATTTCCTTTGCTTCTTCATATAAGTTTTGGATAAGATTTTCTGTATTTAAAATAAAGTGCTAGGATTTTTATAGGAATTGCCATGAAACTTCAGATCAATTCTTCAAGAATGTTTATAATCTTATTCTAAAAAATGTATTTAATTTATTCATTTAAAATAGTTAATAAATGATTGTATTCTCCAAGTAGATTTCTAAGCCCAGGGAATGCAGAAGAAGAGATAATCACAAGGCATGCTGATTGTTATTAATTTTATTTTTATAAAGCTTTGAAAATAATTATTCTACCTTGGACCTCAATACATACATGTAAGCAGTTTTTTTTTTTAAATGATGAATGATTGATATAAAGAATGTGACACCTTACATACAAAACTTGTAGGGAATTATGCTAGAATTCTAATTTGCACATGCCAGGTGCACCTGACCCTTACAGAAGCAGATGTAAAATAAAAACAAAATAATATTTGATGGAGGAAGAAAATGTGTAGGTAAAGAAATATAAATAATTGCTTCAAAATGCATATGTGTTAATCTGAGAATGATATAAATGCCCCAAGTAAATTTGAGTATTAATATATAAAACATAAGGAATGCTTGTGTTATGGGAGAAATTAACAGAGTGTTGTGATAGTTAATAACAAGCAGACAGGAATACTTTAGGTAGACTGTCAGAAACCTGAAACCTGAAAGTTGAAAGGAAGAAGTAGAAATGTGATACGGAAAAGACCTTGTTGCCTGAGCATTTAAAATTCCAGTGTTCCAAGAACATAATTTGAAAAGAAAATAGATATATTGGGGGAAATATGGGAAGTAGGAAAGAACCAGATGAAATTATACGATTAATGGTATATATTAGTAGTGATAATGGACATTATTTCAAATTATTGAATGTAGTGGATTTTATCCTACTGAATCTTTAAATACATCGATTGTTTTGGGGATGAGTTGTATGTTTCTTATAAATGTTAATATTAAAAGAAACTACCCTTTCTTATTTTATAGAGACATAATAATTCATTCTAAGTAATGGATCTTGAGTTGTTTTTCTCATCGCATTTCTTTCTTTTTATCTACAAATATACATACATTCAAGTAGTTGCAAATACACACCTTTATACACGTTTCTCTCTCTCCATATATACAGAGACAGAGAGACACATTCCTAGACTTTCCTGAAGTGTAATACTCTTTACTGGGATATATTTTTCTAAATTCACATTCCTAGATAGCTCTGTTTTGACCTTTCTATGGAGTGATGTCTTTGTATTCTTCCTCTGCTACTTTTATGTTTCTTAAATGTCACAATATCAATTGTTTTTAAGATCTTACTCTCTCTTTCTTTATATATATATTTGAAAAATTTAATTTACATAATTTTAACTGTGCATTTGTCCACCAAACCCATCCCCCAAAAAAGGGGAAAGAAAGAAGGAAAGAGGGAGGGAGGGAAGGAGGGAGGGACTGAGGAAGGAAGAGAAGGAAAGAAAGAAGACAGAAAGGAAGGGAGGGAAGGAGGAAGGGAAGAAGGAAAGGAAAAGAACGAAGAGAGAGAGGGAGGAAGGGAGAAAAGAAGAATGAAAGGGAGAGAGGGAGCCAGAGAAGAAGAAAGGAAAGAAGGAAGGGATTGAAGAGGGAAGGAAGAAAGGGAGGTGATATGGTTTAGCTCTGTGTCCCCATCCAAATCTCATCTCAAATTGAAATCCTCACATCTGGAGGGAAGGAGGTGATTGGATCACGGGGGCAGTTTCCCCCATACTGTTCTTGTGATAGTAAGTTCTCAGGAGACCTGATGGTTTTATAAGCACCTGGCATTTCCCCTGCTTGCACTTCTCTCTCTTTCAGCCATGTGAAGAGGGCCTTTGCTTCCCCTTCACCTTCTGCCATGATTGTAAGTTTCCTGAATCTCCCAAGTCATGCAAAACTGTGAGTCAGCTAAGCCTCTTTCCTTAATAAATTACCCATTCTTGGGAAGCTCTTTGGATCAGTGTGAAAATGGACTAATACAGGAGGGAGGAAGGAAGGAAGGAGAGAAGAGAGGAAAGAAGAAAGGAAGGGAGGGAGGGAAGAAGAAAGGGAAGAAAAAAAAGGAAAGAAGGAAGGTACAAAGAAAGAAGGCAGGCAGAAGGAAGGAAGATGTACCTGGAGCCTGCCTTACCACCTGCCATTCTGGCTGCTCTTTGGAAAACAGATTGGAGGGTACAAGGTGGGAGTGGGTGGCAAGGAGAGCCATCTCTGAAGTTCTTATGCTAGGAGCTGTTAGGCTTTAGAGGACATCTGGTATGAGAATGGGTCCCTAAACACGAGACTAAGACCCAGCCCTTGGGATGCTCACACCACACAGACCCAGTGAAGAAACAGCTCCAGGAAGAAAGCAGTTGGACCTGCTTTCTGGTGGTCAGTCCTGAGCGCGCGCGCGCGCACACACACACACACACACACACACACACACACAACAGGGAAATGGCAGGTGGTAAGATCTTACTGTCTCTTATATTAACATTTCTTGATATTTCATTGTTATAAAATCTTCCTGTATTTCAAAACTATCAATGCTGCGGATTTTTATTTTTCCTTACTGGGTTATGTTGGAAACAAATCCCTTAGTTTAATGCAGTTCTTTATTCTCCTTGGTTCTATATACATCTATAGCTCTATATAAATGATAGATAATAACTCTCAAGCCAAGCTACTCAACTTCCTTAATGACTATGTGGACCTCCTTCAAGAGGATACATATCTTTCCTTGGTGGTAATAAAAAGTAAAAGAAAATTAATCTGAATACTATTTTAAGATTTTATTGATGAATATCTAGAGATAATATGTTTACTTAAAACATTTCTTAAAAAGCCTAAGGCTTTAAAAGCAAATATGTCACAAAATTATTTTGATTATTGTACTGTGTCATACATATATCTTGTACCATTTTTCTAAAATTAGATTGAATATGTCATTTACAAATTCCTTTTTAAAAGGGAAGATTAAGTTTAACAAGATAGGTGATATCATCTTGTCTTTTGCTATCTTTTGAGTAATTTGAAACTTAATAGACCTCTGAGACACCATTATAGCCTAACAAATGGCGTAAGGTTTAAAGCCTAGGATAGTAGAAGATGCCACATGAAATGGATTTGAATCCTTCAGCATTCTGGAAAGAAGTTTTGCAGGTGATAACACAGGATCATGCTCAAAGTAATTTGTAACAATTACCAGAAATCTGTTTTTTTAAAATAGAATGAGACTCTCACTTTTCACATGTTCTGTGAAAAGTCCAACTTCCAGCAATAATGTTAATATCTAAAAGACAGACAAATACACACACAGTAAAACAATGCAGAATTTCTGGTTTAACATCATACTATAGTTAAGATGTAACCAGTGAGAGAAAATTGAATGAAGGGTACATAGGACAAATCTGCACTATTTTTGAAATTTTCTGTGTTTTATAATTACTTCAAAATTATGGTCAGAAGAAAAAAGTTATATTAGTTTTTTCATTAAGTATACTGAGATTATTCAAGGACATCAACTCCTGTGTATCTTTCTTTATGATCTTTGTTATATAATTTGTCTATAAAACTATCACAATTTCTACTTTATTTAAGGCTTTTTTAAAAAAATAAAAAAAAAGCTAAATCTTGGGGAATTTTAAAGTATATTATTTACTCAAATGATATAGGTAATTATCTTTCTTACCAGAACAAAACTAAAACCTTAATTGTCTTAAAAGCATTGAAATGTCTCTCTCACAATAGTCTTACTAATGAATGATTATACAATCCAGTATGGAGCCCATAATACAAAATTCATAAGGCATTTTTATAAGTCTTCTTTGTCTTTGCTCATTATGGTTCTAGAAGAAAGATATTATTGAACAGATTTATTAAGTGCTAACATATGGCATCTTTGTATTTTGCCATTATTAATAATATATATTAGAAACTTTCCAAAACTTATATTTTGTGTAAACTTCAGATAATCTCCAATATATAGTTATACAACATACATTCATATACATACGTGCACACACACACATACACATAGTGAATTTATTCCTCTAATAACTTTGGACTAATTCACAATGCAAGAGATCTGGGTATATAACACTATATCTAAACAAACACATTCCTTCATTTAACTCCTAGTTTCCAAAATATGATTAATGATGACATACAGTGATAACTTATGAATCTCTTTAAAGAAAACATGGGACTTTGTAAATGCTAAACTTGCATTATTAAATAATAATTTTAAGTGAAGCATGATAATTATAGTGTACATTCAATTACAAAAATGCATATTTTAAAACAAAATAATCAATTTATATAATTTAAACTTTACTATCTTCCTATGTATAATAGTAGCCAAAAAGTTATTATGTGATATTTATGGAACATACTTTAAACATATGGAATGAAGCATTTCTATGAACTTTAATTCTTTTGAAACTGGATTGGTAATAATAATAAAAAATACTCAAGATTTTAAACATTTTTTTAAATATTGAGAACACTACCAAATGTTTAACTTGCATGAACTCATTTTGTTCTTACCTTATTCCCCTAAAGCAGTTATTATTGAAGTTCTTTCTTACAAATGAAGATATTATTGACATGGGAGAGAAAACATCCTTTTTTTGTTTATGTTTAGCTACAATAAATAATTATGTTTAGCTACAATAAATAAATAATTTTGATCAAATATTGCATATCAGTGTACTGCTCTGTTACAAAATAAAAATTTTTATTTATGTAAAAAATAGGAAACTGAACACTAATTTCAAGGGTTTAAAAATAGCAAAATGTTTTCTATCAATCAGCTACACGTATATGTGGAGAAACCCAATCTTATATACTTTTCCTAAATATTATTGGTGACTGATTTTAAGTATGTCGATCCTAAATTATTATTTTTCACCAAATGAGTATTGTACCTCTCTTCCATCCTTACAAAATTACTCTATAACCAGAATTTTAAAAAAACACCATGCAGAGTTCTTATTAAATAAATAAATGAATTGATTTAAAAAAAGCACTCTATTAACCATAGTGAGAAATGTACACATTAGATTTGAGTTTCAAATTTTACGTGACAGAAAAAAGTCACTATTTCTATGCCTAAACAAGTCAAATGCATTAATTAAAGCTGAAACATATATTTTATTCAGTCATTTGGACTCTCAAATTTTCAATTTTTCACTAGTGCCATTCACTTGTCTAAGTGCTTAGAATATATCAACAAACAAATAAGACCAAAATTGTGTGTCCCCATGTAGCATACATTCTTCTGGAGCAAGGCAGACAGAACAAATAATAAAATTGAAAGGTATATTAGCAGGAGCTAACTTGTATGGAGAAAAGCCAAAGTAGAGCAAGGTAAGAGGAGCTATGAGTACAGGGGAAATTCATTTAAATATTTAATGTGTGATCAGAGCCAATGTCATCAAAAGGATACATTTGAGAAAATACAGAAGGAAATGAGCAAGTTAGTCAAATAAATATCTAAGGGAAGAACACTGAAGGAAAACGGAACAGATACGGCAAATGTCTAAATGTGGAAGTGTGCTGTATTTATTTGAGATAGAGCAAGGAGGCTGGTGTGCCAGAGCAGGGAGAACAAAGCTTAATACAGAGGTGATAGTGAATTAAAGGTAAAGCAGATTATGTAGGGTGTTAGAAGGCATTTTAAGGACATTTACATTTAACTATAAAATAAATGGGGAATCGCTTCAGGGTTGTGAACAGAAGGGTGGCAAGATGCATTTTGGTTTAACAGGATTAATCCAGCTGCTCTGTTGAGGCTAGACTGGGTGTAGAGTAGGCTGTGGGGTTGGGGTAGAGTGGACAAGAGACACTCATTGGAATATGCTTGCATTAATCCAGGTGAGAGATGTTGGTGGCTAAGATCAATGAAGGGAATAAGGTGTGGTCAGAAACTTGATATATTTTGAAGGCAAAGCAACAGGATTTTCTTATAGTTTGGAAGTGTGAGGTGACAGAATAGTCAGCATGATTCTGTAGTTTGGGGGAGACAGGTGGCAAAAGTATGTGAAAGAGGAGCAAGTGAACTGTGTCAAACACTGAAGATTAAGATTAGAAAATAGCATGAGAACAGCTATCTGATAGTAGTCCTATGTTGCTTAATGTTAAATTCATTCTTTTAAGCTTTTAAACTATTTTAAGTTTTCCATTTTGAAAAAAATCAGACTTTAAGCATGTGTACTGATTTTAAAGAATCTATTATCCAACATTGTGGTGTTTTTAGCACAATTTTAAAAATATTTGTAATGGTATGATTACACACAAACAATTTTTTCTGGAGTCATCCCTTCAAAATCTAAATAAAGGCTATTTATTTTGGAACATAAATAATGGAATCTAGAATCAGTTATTTTTAAGAGCTACAGAAGGTATAAATGATAATGTTATTGCTAACAAGACACCTACTTGGATGAGAACATTTACAGTATTTTTATGTAAAATAAAATAGATGGTGGATTACATTTTATTTGTATCATACACAGAATATTTTTATAGTAGCTATCATAGTTATAACACAATATCTCCCCTCTTAGATTAATACAATAGGACATATCCCCACAAAAATATGAAAAATTGCAATCAATTTGTGTTGAAAAATATCCCTCCTGTTAAAATATCTTTTCCATTAAACTTTTAATAAAGGTCAACTGGATAATGAGGCAAATATAATTATAGTGGAGCCACTAAATTAATAACATTTCAATTGTAAAAGTAATAATTAGAGGAAAATTTAATGGAAGACTCATTATTAGAAAGAATTCTTATTTTGGGAACTGTAATACACACATTTAAAATAAGATTTAAAAACATCAAATGACTGATGGAGTAATTATGAAAAATGTAGTTAGATTTTAATGCATACATTATACTGCAGGTGTGAATTTCAGAGTACATTGGAATTATTAAAATGACAAACTTTTTTTGAAGTTAGTAAAGAAAGGCTATTAAACTTGACAAGAATATTTGTTAACATAAAAATAGTACAGAATTGTAATGTACAATTACATTCTCCTCTTTTCGTACAAGTATGGTTTCAATATGTTTGGCATATTCAACAATAGTATTATACTTTGCCCATCTCGCCCACAGTATCAGTCACTTCAAGGCTGACTTTGAAACTATACTCAGATGATAGCAGAGAATGGTTAATATCCATGCCACAAGAGTAACTTCTTTCCCTTTAGCCATACAAAGCATGATGATTTTAAAGGAGAGAAAAATGGAAGAGTACTCTAACCAACCAATTTGCCTATTGTCCTTGCAAACATAAAACATTTCAATATACAGTATTTTATGCTTATTGTGTTTATCTTGAATTTTGGGGGAAGAAATGCTTATTTTAATGCTATATCTAAGACAGCCTGTGCTCAATTTTTTCCTGGTCAATACTTTTGCTGTTTTTGGTTGGTGGTGTTGCTGTTGTCCCTTTGTTCTGGGCCTTTTGTTAATCCACAAGATTATTTCCTCCACAGAATAACCTTTTAATTAATATCAATATCTTAGATTAAGCTCATTTCATAGGTCAGAGTAACATTTGTAATCCATTCTTAGGCATTATATTTCATATGCATTTTTAAATACATAATTGGGTTTTAAAGTTGAGTTAAATTGAAGATGCAGGCACTGGGAAATTCTTATTATATCTCTATATCTGCATGTCTCAATGACAAAAGTTACTAAAAACTTCTCCCTGTGAATAGCTTCTCAACTGCCTCTATAAAATGATAGACAGGGACAGACATAATGGAAACCACAATCTCACGTCTCATCTGGGACCTTGCACAATCAGTCACTCTCTTACTCCTTCATCTTCCATCTCTCACTTCTACTTGCTTCTTTATCAGCCACTTATGAAAACGTGTAATATAAAGTACTTCTAAACCTCATTTTTTCTTCAAAACATTACTGTGTTTCCATTTCTTCACTAATAAAGCATATGACATGAGTGTATATTGTCTCATTTTTCATTACCTCCGTAAACCAACCTATTTATTTGACTCATATGAAAACAATTCTTAATAAATTACTAATAACTACTTGCTTGACGTATCTAACATGCCTGAATTAAATTTAAATTTAATGTTATATAAATAGTGAAATGAGAATGTGATCTCCACTTTGACCTGATATTGGCTGCTCTGTGGAAAATGATCTACTAGGGAAAAGTGAGCAAGACTGGGAGCAAGGCAACTAATGAGGAGACCGTTGTATTGTTATAGGAGTGAGTGATAGTATCTTTCACTTGGGTATTAGGATATTATTGTTGTTTAAAAATTAGATTTATGTTAAAAAAGAATAGAAATGATTTACTAAAAGACTGGATGAAGAGTATGAGACAAAAGAGAAAATCAAGGTTTATTATTTTTTTTCAGACGTTTAGGTGTAAATGTTAAACTGACTAGATGTAAGTGTGAAATGAAAGACTAAGGCAGTAAAAATGTCGATATGGAGTCACCAAACAAAAATATATTAAGAAATGAGACTGAGTAAACTTACCTAAGGGGAGATTGCAATAGGTTTGACAAGATGCACATCATGGCCATTTTTGATAAGCCCTGTTTTAGGAGAGAAAACAGAATAAAGCTCAATTAGGGTTGATGAAGAAGATTATGAGAAGAGAGAAGCTAGTGACAGCAAGATATGTAGGTAGAATTAAGTATATGATAGATAAGGTTTTTGTTCTATTGAAGGAAGGAAGCACATAAAAATAAATAAATACTTCTAAATTGTGGTAAATGCTATTAAGAGAAGAAAACATAGTGGAAAATAACTGAAGAAAATTAGCACTTTGTGACGGGAAAACCATTGATGAAGAAGTGACATTTAAACTGTCAACGGATTGGGCAAGAGAGTAGAGACCTGGGCTTGAGTTTCCTTGGTTACTCTCCTGGCCATTTTCTGTGTGTTCCTGGGAATAATTTAAAGCATGCCCAAGATTCTGAGCATGAGCATTTTGATTGGAAAGGATCAATATACTTGCTTAAATTAGCCTTGCCTAAATTTAAGAAGAAAATCTTTGGAACAATACAGATTTGGACAATCATTATGGTAATTTATTTTCCTCTTAAATATTAAAGCATCTAAAATAAAAACAGCATCACCACTAAAGACAGAAATTATTTTCATTTTATAGGAGGAAACTTGAGGTTCAAAGATATCAAGGAGCATCTCCAGTTCAAATGATGAATAGGGTTTGATATGTGTTAAGGGCACAGCATATTATTAAGTTAGGACAGTACTTGCTTTTACAAAGGTAAAAAAAAAATGCTTTGCTTAAAAAATGCATACAATAAGTGGGAGCTAAAGAATGTCTACTAATGGACAAAGAGGTGGCAACAATAGACATTGGGGACTACTAGAGGGAGACGGAGGGAGGCGAATAAAGATTGAAAAACTATTGCTTAGTTTCTGGGTGACGAGATCAATCAGATCTCAAATCTTGGCATTATGCAATATCTAGTTAAAAAATCTGAGCTTATGCTCCCTGAATCTAAATTAAATTTAAAATTATGTATTTTAAAATAACATACAAAAACCTGATCATTTTAGTCAATTCCTATGGCAGCCTTAATTGGACTATTATTCAGGTATATAGTAACTGTTACAGGGCCGGCAAATTTTAGGCTATTTTAACTGGAAAGAAAGAGCATACAAACAATGATGCATCCATACACTTGAGATTTTAGCATATTCACTGGTCTTTGATTATAAAAATTCTGAAAGTGAATTCCCTTGTAGTTAGTATAATTACAGTAAATTTCAATTAATATATTCTTACATGAATAAAAATGTCTAATTAAATGAGTATCTCTTTATGACTATCTATCTTTCTATCATCTATCTATCAAGAAAGGGACTTAATGATGGATTCACTTTCAGTGAGACATAAAAGCTCAGGTGCATGAGCTGATTTGTAAACAGACTTTTGTATGAAGAGTGACCTCTTGAGGGAGGTCCTATTGTTCTGGCACTCTGAAGAATGGAGTTTACAATAATAGAAGATGTTTAGCATGACAATTAAGCTTGAAAATAACCAAATAAATTCTGCAATTAAAAACAAAAATTCCAAGCTAGAAGAGGGCAGTACAGCCTAGTGAGTTTCACCTAGACTATACTCAGTCGAGGAGAAATGGTACATTCTCAAAGAAAATTGATGCTACTCAGAATTGGAGACAGACACCAAGCAAACAAATAGAAAAAAATGTTCACATTTCATTTGAGATTTAAAATTATTATACAGAGGAACAAATTCTTAAAAGATGACTTCACAGCCTGATTAATGCCTGTGATTAGTTTTAATTCTCAGAGAAGACATATATATGTATCTTTTCTTATGTTAAGGCCAAATTGGGTTAAATGAAACATACTTAGAATACACAGAAAGGCATAGTTCTAGAGAATTAATAAATGCAATTGATTATGGTGTGGGAGGATTGTGCATTCATTTCTCTGGTGCTAATTTAAAGTATACTAAATTCTCATCTGGCAGGAGCAGTTTTATGTAGCATAGGGATATAGAATAAAGAATCTCTTAAAAGCCTTAAAGTTCTATATTCATAGATTCTCCCAAAATATATGTGATTATTTTTATAGCATGTATTTTAAAAGAATCAATTCTGAAATAATTCCTACTAAAAGAATTTGATGCTTTATCTAAGCCCTTTGATGTAAGTAAAGGTAAGAATCCTCCAGATTGTCACTTATAATCCATGTTATTAAAAATGTTACATTTTTTCAAATGTTTTCTTACTGATTTATAAAATTAAGGTGTAGGTCATAATTGAAATTTCCATTAAAAAACTTTGCTTTAGAGTAAAATTATCACTTATATGTCAGCATTAAGCAAAACAAAATGAAACACACACACAGATATATTTACTACATTGTAAAGCATTGCTTGTCATTTGATAATTTTTTATTTTAAGATTCTGAAAGATTTAGGAAACTCTATATGTCAATCCCAAGGCAATTTAGTTTCAAAAAGACATTGACATCACTAAGGAATTTTAAGTCTAAATGTTGATTATGGATATTTTATCAGCAAGTAAAATTAATAAGCATGTTATAAAAATAAAAATAGCAAATCTGATTCTTTCCTGTGAATCACAGTGTGTGTGTGTGTGTGTGTGTGTGTGTGTGTGTGTGTGTATCTTTATATAACAGGGATGGGTTTTATATTCACTACATTCTCTATTTTTGGATTAGCAGAAGAGTCTTATGTATATTGGTTTATTTTCAATTTCTCCCAAAAGCAGGTGTTGGAGGCTTTCACTTCTTAACTCCCTACTCCAGTGTTCTTCCCCAATCTGCACATTGGAAATCATAAAGAGGTTTTTAAGATATACTGATGTTTTGTTCCCACTCCAGACCCGTTACAACAAAATCCTTCTAGCAAAGAGGGGTTGAAATCTGAAATTGGTGTTTTTACCTTATTACCATGTGTGTCTGATGTGCATCCAGGGTTGAGACATATGTGACTGTCCAGGGCAATTATGGCCTTTGGACAGATGCATGCTATCATGTGGCAGCTTGTTAGAAAGACTGAATCTCAGACTGCACTCCAGGCCTATGAAATAAGAATTTGCATTTCTACAATATCTTCAGATAACGCATGTACAGTAACACTTGAGGACATCCGGAACACTGCAAAGGAGGATTTGTCGATTTGATGTAATTAGGCAGACTTAAACAATTATATCAATTCTATTAAACGAGCATGCAGGCAAAGATCCTGGGTAAGGCGAAGCCCTCCACATATGACAAGGAGAGGGAATGCAATCGTCTCTCCATTCTTTGGACTATGTGGACTGTGGACATGAGGTCCCCTCCTGCAGTCTCATTGGGACATTAAACATGGTTTTGCTCTGGCAGAGGCTGACCAACTGCTGGAGGTCAACACTGCACACCTTTATGTGCAGATACTGTGAGATGAGCACCACTCAGCCCTCCTGAAGTAAGCCCCTTCCTCACTGACAACTCTAGAAACTCCAGTGGAGACTGCCTGGTCTTGATTATCTGCTTCTTCTCCCAATCTCTTACCTCTTTATTATTGCCTAAATAAACTCTGTCTTGCTTCCTCTCAATTTTAGCTCTTTTAATCTTAAAATCTTTTTTTTTTTTTACTCAAAATGTGCACCTGTTCTAAACAAAAGCTGTGGTTTTCAAACCATTGTCTCTATTATGAATTTGAAATATTACTTAGAATCTCAAAAGCAGAGTATAGTTTTTTTTCCTTTGTGTAATCTTTCAGTAAGGTTTTAAATCTTCTCTGATTAAATAGATTACTTAAACTTAATAAAAGTAGGGAGGCAGTGAAAATAACTTTGAGGGAACTGATAGATACATTATTATAATGAATGGATATCTCCAGGTAGTTTTCATTAGAATATTAGTTTTTAGACCTTCTATTTCTTCTCAACTGATGCTTTGATGTAAAGAATCTTTATATTTCTTTTTACCTCTAAGATACAACAATTTTTTGATATTATTGACTCAGTGCCTATTTTTCTTTCTCTATGAAGGAAAGTAAAAACAATATAATTTGGATCAAATTGTTAATAGTATACACGAATGTTACTTACAGGACTTCAAGTACTCATCGCTAAAAAAATATATTTTCCTAACATGTTGTTCATGAACTCCAAGAGGTGCCCCCTAATAGGCTGATTTCATCGTCAGAATTTATTACAATACATTAGAATTATGTCTTTTTCCTCAGTAGGATGGCAGCTAGCTGGTATAGGCAAACCATAATATATAATATAGTTTATTATTATCTAGTAATATCTTCTCAAGGTACATATGGCTAAAATCAAATGAGAAACTAATTTTACTCTGGCTCAGAGCACACAGATACTCAAGACCAGCATCATTTGATAATATTATTTAAAATAAAAACCAGTGTTAAACTGCATCTTCATATGGAACCATTATTAAAAATATGGTGTTTTCTGTCTAAACAAAAGCATATTTTTATATAGAATTTGATTTATTAACAAATTAAACAGAGTAAGACAAGGGTTATTTAAGGAACAAGAACACTGAGTCTATTAGTCAAGGACTATATGATGTTACCAAACACCTCCCAGCCTTCAAACCACTTGATGTAGTTTGGTTAGAATTCTTCTACATTCAAATACTTAGAGATCCAAGTTTCCTTGATCTTGATATGCCATCACACCATCTCAATACATGATGTTCAACTTTGCCAAGATAGAGGAATCAGATTCATTATGCAAATTTATAAAATAGAAAAATGAATGCCTTTGTTTTTTTTTTATATGAATGCAGTAAGGAGAATTCAGTGTTTCTAAAAAATTCAGAGTATAAATCACAAGTTTACATATATATGTGCTTGAGAGTATGTATATAGATATATATATATATATAGTATATATATATCACATCTATATACATATGCACACTTACATATAGAATGTACTTAGGCAGGGCTTACATTCCATTATTTTATAACAACTATGTACCTTCGTTCCTTTAATTACCAATATGTATTAGTACCCACTATGGGCCAGGACATAGCTGTTTTATTACAAAAGTGATTTAATCATTGGTAGATTATTTAACCATGTGTTATAAAAACAGATGCAGATCTATAATGCCTTGATATATTTCAACTTGTTTTTGTGTTACAGTAATTTATCTGTTGGACATGTTGTATGAGTGGACCATTACGTTCTTGCTTCTAACATCCTATTTCTTTTTTTGTTTGTGAATATTTCTGAAGGAACTATTAGAAACATATATAAATAGATACTAAAAAATTGCTAGAGTAATTCAACACACTCCTGCTTCAGCAACTCTATTTGAATCTTTTTATATTTGTTGTTTACAACAACTCTGGGTAAAATGTAAATTTTCCCGCAGGTTCTTAAAATAGGTGTGTTTTAAAAAATTCTCAGGGGGAACATATGAGTTGAATAACAACAAGTTTTCCTTTTATAAAGCCTCTTAGCATATTTTTTCTTGGGGCAATTCAAACAGACTAAATAATTTTGACACAAATAAGAGCTGCTTAAATTGTAATTTTAAAAGAAGTCTTGAAATAGGTATGTCTCCTCTTGAGAAGAATTGATGTGCATGTAGTATAAAAACTCATTCCCAAAAGATAATTGGAGCATTTTTCTTTCATCTGTGAGGTGATTCTTAATAAGCAAAAAGTGTTCTAATTTTCAAAAGGAGGGGAAATAAAAAGAAAAAGAAAGCCCAAGTCAACTCAAAAAGTTAATTGTGGAATGAACTAACAGTAAATGGAACACTTTAGAAATATTTTCTTCTTTTAAAAGATATCTTCTTACAGCTTCTGAAATTAGCATTTATGTAATCTAAGAGCTATAACATAGCTTGCAAGTGATATCAGTAAGTTCTTAAATACATTACAAAACTTTAAACAATGCAGCTTTCTTGGTTTAAAGAGAAAAAGAGTAAAAACTATATGTCTTAGTCCACCTGGGTTTCCATTAACAGTATAACATACTGAGCAGCTTAAACAACATAAATTGATTTCTTCACAATTCTGGAGCCTAGAAATTCAAGAACAAAGTGCCAGTATGGTCAGGCTCTAGCTTGGGATGGCTGCCTTCTCACTGTATCCTCACATAGCAGTGAGAGACAGAGAGAGACAGCAAACTCTCTGGTGTTATTTTTTGCACAAGTGCACCAATCCCATCATGAAGGCTCTACTTTCATGACCTCATCTAAACCTAATAATCTCTCAAAGGCCCCATCTCCAAATACCATGTCTTGTGTGGTTAAGATTACCTAACCGAAAATTTCCATAATTTTGTCATTTCAAGAATGTAAAGTAGGCCAGGTGTGGTAGCTCACACCTATAATCCCATCACTTTGGGAGGCTAAGGCAGGAGGGTCACTTGAGCCCAGAGTTCTAGACCACCCTGGGCAACCAGCTATATTTCGTCTCTATGGAAAACGCAAAAATTAGCCGGGCATGTTGGCACTGGCTTGTAGTCCAAGCTACTCGGCGGGGCTGAGGTGGGAAGATCACTTGAGCCTAAGAGGCAGAGGTTGCAGTGAGCTAAGAATGCACCACTGCACTATATCTTGGGCAACAAAGCAACACCCTGCCTCAAAAAAAAAAATTAAAAAAAGAATGTTAAATAAATAAGATTATATAGTATATAAAATTTGGGCATTGTCTTTTTTCACTTGGAATAATTTTCTGACAGCTTGTCCAGGCTATCATACATCAATAATTCCATTTATTTACTGCTTAGTAGTATGTCATGGTGTGTATGCATAATAGTTTATATAACAAGTCATCCATGGAAGGACATGGATAATTTCCAACTTTTGTTTGTTGCTACTATAAACATTAGTGTACAAGTATTTGTGTAAATGTATGTGTTCATCTCTCTGAGATACTCAGAAATGCAATTATGGGTCATAGTAGTGGCATGTTTAGTCATGTAAAAAAACTACCATGCTATTTTCCAGACTGGCTGTACCATTTTATATTTCCATCAACAATATAAGAGTAATCTACTTTCTCTACATCCTGATCATTATTTGCTGCTGTCAATGTTTTTTAATTTAATTTTTATCACTTATATGTGTATTTAGTGATATCTCATTGTTGATTTGTGTTTCCCTAATGGCTAACATTGTTGAATATCTGCTTATGTACTTATTTTCCATTGATATATCCTCTTCAGTAAAATTTCTGTTTATGTCTTCTGCCCATTTCCTAATTGGATTGTTTAATTTTTTACTGTTGAGTTTCAGTCTACTGTATAGCAGTCCTTTATCTTAAGGATAAGGATTTGTAAATATTTTCTCCTTGTCCACAACTTGTCTTTCCACCTTTTTTTTTTTTTTTTGAGATGGAGTCTCGCTCTGTAGCCCAGGCTGGAGTCTAGTGGCATGATCTCCGCTCACTGCAACCTCTGCATCCTGGGTCCCAGTTCAAGCAATTCTCCTGCCTCAGCCTCCTGACTAGCTGAAATTACAAGATGCCCAGCTAATTTTTGTATTTTTAGTAGAGACAGGTTTCACCATGTTGTTCAGGCTGGTCTTGAACTCCTGACCTCGTGATCCACCCTCCTCGGCCTCCCAAAGTTCTGGGATTCCCGGTCTGTCTTTCCATTTTTAAAGAATGTCTTTTGTAGAGAAAATATTTTTAATTTTGATGTATCCAATTTTTTAATTCCTCTTTTATGAGTCATGTTTATTGGCATCAAGTATAAGAATTCCTTGCTGTGCTAGAGATCCTGAAGATAATAACCCTTGTGGTATTTGTAGTTTTACATTGTATGTTTACATCTGTAATACATTTGAGTTAGCTTTTATGTTAGGTGTAAGGTTTATACTGAGGTTCCGTTGCTGGTCTATGAATAACCAAATGCTCTAGCACCCTTTGTTGAAACGGTTATTCTTCCTTCATTTAATTACTTTTGACCTTTGTCAAAAAGCAGTAGAAGAAATACAATACACACACACACACACACACACATACATACACACACACATATATATATATATATATATATATAAATCTATCAAAATAGGTATTGCGTCTATATATAGAAAACTGCCAAACACTGATGAGAAGTATCATAGGAGAATATACTCAGTGTTTGTAAATTGAAAGAATCAATATTATTAAAATGCCAATTCTTCTCAATTTACAGAATAGATTCACCACAACCCTAATCCAGATCCCAGCAAGCTACTCTGTAGACGTTGACAATGATTCTAAAGTTTATACGTAAAAAAGAAAACAAATAACATGCAGTACATATACACAATGGAGTACTATTTAGCCATAAAAACAGTGAGGTGTCATTTGCAACAAAAAGGGTAGAACTAGAAGACATTATGTTAAGTGAATTAAGACAGGCACAGAAAGACAAACTGCACATTCTCAGTCATTAGAGGGAGCTAAAAATTAAAACAATTGAACCTATTGAGATAAAGAGTAGAATGATAGTTACCAGAGGCTGGGAAGAGTAGTGGGGGATAGAGTGGGAATGGTTAATGTATACAAAAATGTAGTAAGATAGAGTGAGTAAGATCTAGTATTTGATAGCACAATAGGGTGATTACAGTCACCAATAATTTACCGTACATTTTAAAATAAGAAAAAGTAAAATTAGAATGTTTGTAATGTAAATAAATGAAGACTGCTTGAGGGGATGAATACCCCATTTACCCTGACATGATTATTTCATCTTGTATACCTGTGCCAAAGCATCTCATATTCACCATGTCACCAGGACAAAACTTATACTTTCTCCAGGGTTTTACGGCACAGGAAACAAGAACAATTGGTGACTTGTTAGATGCTTGAATCACATGATTTATTAATTGCTATAACCAACTGTCATTTCTCATCATACACAAAAACACACTCAAGGGGGTTACTAAGGGCTGGCCTCACCATGGCAGTTAAAATCATTCAATCTGAGTTTCATTCAACATTCAAGTGTAGCTTTGGAGAATCAGACAACCTCCACTCTGTCCATCCTGGCCTTGTCTATTGTCAGAGTGAATAGGCAGAGGGCCTCCACACAGCTCCCTCTTGCCACTAACCATGCAGCAAGGGGTGTAGAGATTAATCAGGGATTCACCATGCTCAACTAGTCACTTCATCCCTAGGTGTAGTCCTGAGTCCTTCTTCCTGAGTGGTTATGCTCATGGTAATCTCCCTTGTTGTTTTGATCCATGTGTTTGCCAAAGTCCAAAATTATAATATTTTGCAATCTCCACTACTGCTTACCAAACTTGTTTATCAAAGTCCAAAGTCCCAGAAAAGTTTGGCAACATCTGTGTCAACATCTTACAATTTTACCTTGTTTTATGTGTCCTATTTGATCAACACATGTTTACAGTTTTATCTTTTTCTACCATGTCTTGACCTCTGCTCAAACATGTTTACAACTTAATTATATCTTATACTCCTAACACATCAAAAATATATATACCTACTATGTATCTATAAAAATAAAAATTAAAACATTGAAAATTCTCCCTCCCAAATCTTTCCTAACTCATTTTATGAGACCAACATCATCCTGATACCAATACCTGGCAGAGACACAACTAAAAAGGAAAACTTTAGGCGAATATCCATAATGAACATCGATGAAAAGAATCTTCAATAAAATACTGGCAAACCAATCGCAACAGCATATAAAAAAGCTTATTCATCACAATCAAATAGGCTTCATCCCAGGGATGCAAGGGTGGTTCAACATATGCAAATCTATAAACATAATCCATCACATAAAAAGAACCAAAGACAAAAACTACCTGATCATCTCAATTGATGCAGAGAAGGCCTTCGACAAAATTCAACAGCCCTTTAGGCTAAAAACTCTCAATAAACTAGGTATCAATGGAACATATTTCAAAATAATAAAAGCTATTTATGACAAACCCACAGCCAATATCATACTGAACGACCAAAAGCTAGAAGCATTCCCTTTGAAAACTGGCACTAGACAAGGATGCCCTCTCTCACCATTCCTATTCAATACAGTATTTGAAGTTCTAGCCAGAGCAATCAGGCAAGAAAAAGAAATAAAGGATATTTAATCAGGAAAACAGGAAGTCAAATTGTTTCTATTTTCAGATGACATGACTATATATTTAGAAGACTCCACTGTCTCATCATAAAATCTCCTTAAGCTGTTAAGCAACTTCAGCAAAATCTCAGTAAACAAAATCAATGTAGAGAAATCACAAGCACCTATATACCAATAACAGACAAACAGAAAACCAAATCATGAGTGAACAATTCACAATTGTGACAAAGAGAATAAAATACCTAGGAAAACAACTAACAAAGGATGTGAAGGACCTCTTCAAGGAGAACTATAAACCAACTCAAGGAAATAAGAGAGGACACATGCAGATGGAAAAACATCCCATGCTCACAGTTAGGAAGAATCAGTATCGTTAAAATAGCCATACTTCCCAAAGTAATTTGTAGATTCAATGTTATCCCCATCAATCTACCATTGGTCTTCTTCACGGAACTGGAAAACACCACTTTAAACTTTGTATGGAACCAAAAGAGAGCCTGCACAGCCAAGACAATCCTAAGCAAAAAGAACAAAGCTGGAGGCATCATGCTACCTGACTTCAAACTATACTACAAGGCTACAGTAATCAAAACAGCATGGTACTTGTACCAAAACTGAGATATAGACCAATGGAACAGAACAGAAACCTCAGAAGTAATGCCACACCTCTACAATCATCTGATCTTTGACAAACCTGAGAAAAACAAGCAATGGGGAAAGGATTCCCTGTTTAATAAATGGTGTTGGGAAAACCGGCTACCATGTGCAGAAAGCTGAAACGGGACCCCTTCCTTACACCTTACACTAAAACCAACTGCAGATGGATTAAAGATTTAAACATAAGACCTAACACCATAAAAACTCTAGAAGAAAACCTAGGAAATACCATTCAGGACACAGGCATAGGCAAGGGATCAAAATAGACAAATGGGATCTAATTAAGCTTAAGAGTTTCTGCACATCAAAAGAAACAATTATTAAAGTGAACCAGCAACGAGGAGAATGCAAACAAAGCTTTGCAATCTACCCATCTGACAAAGGGCTAATATCCAGAATCTACAAAGAACTAAAGCAGATTTACAAGGGAAAAAAAAAACATTAAAAAGTGGGCAAACGATATGAACAGACACATTTCAAAAGAAGACATTTATGAGGCCAACAAACATATGAAAAAGTGCTCATCATCACTGGTCATTAGAGAAGTGCAAATCAAAATCACATTGAGATACCATCTCATGACAGTTAAAATGGTGATCATTTAAAAATCTGGAGACAACTGATGCTGGAGAGGACATGGAGAAATAAGAACACTTTTACACTGCTGGTGGGAGTGTAAATTAGTTCAACCATTGTGGAAGACAGTGTGGTAATTCCTCAAGGATCTAGAAATGGAAATTCCATTTGACCCAGCAATCTCATTACTGGGTTTATACTCAAAGGAGTATAAATTGTTCTATCATAAAGACACATGTACACATATGCTCACTGAGGCACTGTTTACAATAGCAAAGACCTGGAACCAACCCAAATGCCCATCAATGATAGACTGGACAAAGAAAATGTGGCACATATACACCATGAAATACTATGCAGACATAAAAAGGATGAGTTCATGTCCTTTGTAGCAAAATGGATGAATCTGGAACCATCATTCTCAGCAAACTGATACAAAAACAGAAAACCAAATACTGCATATTCTCACTTATAGGTGGATGTTGAACAATCAGGATACATGGGCATAAGGAGGAGAACATCACACACTAGGGTCTGTTGGGGGGAGGGGGGCTAGAGGAGGGACAGCATTGGCTGGGGAGGTTGAGGAGGGATAACATTGGGAGAAATGCCTGATGTACGTGACAGGGTGATGAAGACAGCAAACCATCATGGCATGTGTGTGTCTATGCAACAATACTGCAAGATCTGCACATGTACCCTAGAACTTAAAGTACAATTTTTTAAAAAGTAATTAATTTTAGAAAAATTGTCCCTCAAAAACAAAAGAACTAGAATAGCCAAAAAAAAAAAAAAATACTTGGGAAGAACAAAATGTAAGGACTCATACTATCCAACTTCAAGACTTACTATAAAGCTACAGAAATAGAAACAGTACAATATTAGTAGAATAGTAGACAATAAATCAATGGAATAGAGATGTAATAGAGAACCCAGACATGAAGCCACACAAATATATTCAAGTAATTTTTAAGAAAGGCACAGAAGCAATTCAATGCAGGAAAAATTATTATTTCAATAAATTATGCTAAAGCAATTAGACTCCTGTGTGCAGAAAAAAAAAAAAAAAAGAATCTAGCCTGATCTTATAAATTACACAAAAATTAACTTAAAATGGATTCTAGGCCTAAATTAAAAAAAAAAAAAAACACTGCTAAGGAAAAAATAAACATAAGTAAAAAATTTGTGCAGTTATGAGTTTGGCAATTAGTTGCTAGATTCAACATCAAAAACTAATTCATGAAATAAAAAAAAAAAACTTATTTTTATCAGTTTTAAAACTTATCTGAGAAAGACATTGTGAAGAATATCAATAAACAAGGCCCAATATTAGAGAAAATATTTGGGAAACCACAAAGGGTTTGTGTACAAAATAAACGAAGTCCTAAAACTGAACAATAACAAAATAAACCACCCAAGAAAAAATGGGCAAAAGCTCTGAATAGACACATCACTAGAGAGGAAACATAGGTAGAAATAATTACCATTGTATATCATTAGGAAAACGCAAATTTAAATAAAATTAGGTATTACTACACACCTATTATAATGGTTAAAATCCCAAAAACTGACAATGCTTGTGAACATGTAAAGCAATAGGAATACTGCTCATTTATTGTCCTTGCGAATGCATAATTATATAGCCACTTTGGAAGGCAGTTTGGCAGATTCTTACAAAGCTAAATGTAGTCTCACTATAAAATGTAACATTCATATTCCTAGGTAATTACCCAACTGATTTAAAAATTATGTCCAAACAAAACTTTGTTTGCAAATTTTTATAACATGTAGTTTAATTTCCACAAACTAGAAGTAACCTAGATGTTTTTTATAGGTGAATTGATAAACTATGGCATATCCATGTGAGAAAGGAGGCAGTTAGAGGCCGGCTAGTTAGATAGAGAGGGAGAGTCTTGGGAGTGGAAAAAACACTTTGGGACCTCATCTGCATTGCCCATGTAGATAATGAGAAGAAATTTGATTAAGAACTTCCTCTTACACCAGGATGTTTGCTTAGAAGGGACTGTCCCAACTTAGATGCAGGTGAAATAAATCAACCTAAATATCTTTAACTGGACCCAGCTCATTATAATATTATTAACATGACATTAGCATTGTGGTTTTAGCTTCCCTGTAGGTTTCACTTAAGCACTCATGGGTGATAACCAAATTGTAGACACTATGGCCAACTCCAGGGGTGCACAGATGCAACACCCCTAGGAGGAAACTTGATCTTTCCCACTTGGGAAGAACCCATGGAAGTCTTCATTTTTTTTGCCACATAAAAGACCCAGAACTCAGGCTCATTTCTGGCAGCCCACTTCAGGTCCCTGTCTTTGAAGAGAACTTTCCTTTCACTTAATAAATCCTATTATACCTTACTCACTTTCCAGTATCCACATGTCCTGTTCTTCTCAGTCATGGGACAGGAACTGGGACCTAGCTGAACTAAGGAGTAAGAGAACTGCAATACATGGAATATTCTTCAGTGCCTTAAAAATGCACTGAATCAAGCCACCAAAAGACATGGATGAATTTTAAATGCAAGATGCCTATCTGAAAAAGGCTACAAACTACATGATTTCAATTATACAACATTATGAAAAAGGCAAAACTGTAGATACTGTAAACATATTAGTGGTTGTCTTGGGTTCAGGTGGGGAGGGGCCGGATGAGTGAAGCAGAGGGTATCACTAAGGGCAGTGAATCTAGTGCCTGTGATGTTGCAATGGTGAATACATATCACTGTGCATTAGTCCAAACTCAGAGAACTTTATAGGATAATGAGTGAACCTTAATGTATACAAATGAATGCCAGATTATTTAGGAAGTCAGGGATCACAGGATGGAATGTAGAATATGATGAAAGACATTCTTTGTATTACAAATGCTTGAAACAATCTCACTGAGACTGATGGGGAAAAAGACACTGACCTGCATAATTTTGGAAATAAATAGAGTCTATAATACTAAAGGCAAATAAATGAATCGATATAAATGAGATAAAACAAAGATCCAAAATGCTAAGTGTCTCAGGTCAGACATTTAAAAAACTTAGAAGTCATCACTCTCATCTTCACAAGAATAAAAAAAAGCTAAAAACTTTAATGTCTTCAACTTTTCTTAAATCCATCAAAGGCAATCTGCTGTCCTTCAAATTAGAGACATAGACAAATACAGAGAATCACAGCTTTTTGGAAAAGAAGCCCAGGAGCAGGAATCTATTGCTACAACTAGCTCTGGAATAGGGATACCTAAACAGTAATCATTGAATTACTGGCAGCTCAGTGTGCACAACCCTGAGACTTAAGAACTAGAGGGACAGCCGTCTTGTGGGGGCCCATATTTTTATGAGTTTGACCCCCAGAAGTCCCAGCAAATTCTCAGGGCAAAGATCTGAGAAAATCTCCCTGCAGGGGAAGAGGAAAAACAATCATTTAAAATTATAACCAGAGGATTCTGTTCTCTTTAACAAAAGCCTTCCTTCAATGGAAACTATTTTACCAGAATCTAACCACTGTAGATTTTACAGGAGCTTGACATAGGGGAATGGGAATACCTAATTCCAGTTCCCTCCTGAGGGAAAAGAACTAGCATGCATTTGTAAAGATCACAGCCTGGGGTCACAGATTCACTAAAGGATTGCAATCTAATCAAAGGACAATAGAAAACTTTCTCTCCCTACTACCTTACCACCACATCAATAGGACTCCTGCATAATAATGGGCAACTACAGTGGAAAGAACTGTTCATCTAAAGCATTATTTAAGGAGGACCTAAAGAAACACAAAGAAATGGAAAGAAATAAAAACAATGACAACAGAAGAAATTTTGGCCTCTGAAACTTACAGCTATAGAAAGCAGTAAACCTCACACTAAAGATCTATTTATCTCAGTTCCTTCTAACTGTCCCAATATGTCTATCTTTCAACAAAAACATTATACATAATACTAAAAGTCAAAAAATATACAATTTGAAGAGGCAGAGCAAAAATCAGAACCAGACTCAGTTATGCCAGACGTTAATATATTATGCCATGAATTTAAAATAACTATTAGTATGCTATGTGCAACAGTGGGAAAAAAAGGTAAACAAATGAGTGATGTAAAGAGAGAGATAGAAACTCTAAGGAAGAAAAATAAAGGTAAGTGCTAGCATTGTACTTTAGGTTCTGGGGTATATGTGCAGAATATGCAGCATTGTTGCATAGTATATACATGGCAATGTGGTTTGTGGCCTCCATTCCCCCGTCATCTATATCTGGCATTTCTCCCCAAGTTATCCCTCCCCAACCTCCCTACCCACCGCTGTCCATCCTCTATTCCCCTCCAACAGACCCCATTGTGTAATCCTCCCCTTCCTGTGTTTATGTGTTTTCACTGTTCAAGCCCCCCCATGAGTGAGAACATGCAGTGTTTGATTATCTCTTCTTGTGTCAGTTTGCTGAGAATGATGGTTTCCAGATTCATCCATGTCCCTACAAAGGACACAAACTCATCGTTTTTTATGGCTGCATAATATTCCATGGTGTATATGTGCCACATTTTCTTTGTCCAGTCTATCATTGATAGGCATTTGGGTTGGTTCCAAGCCTTTGCTATAGTAAACAGTACTGTGCAGCAATGAACATACATGTGCATGTGTCTTTATAACAGAATGATTTATAATCCTTTGGATATATTGCTAGGTCAAATGGAATTTCTATTTTGAGGTGCTTGAGGAATCGCCACACTGTCTTCCACAATGGTTGAACTAATTTACACTCTCACCAACAGTGTAAACGTGTTCCTCTTTCTCCACATCCTCTCCAGCATCTGTTGTCTCCAGATTTTTTAATGATTGCCTTTCTAACTGGTGTGAGATGATATCTCAATGTGGTTTTGATTTGCATTTCTCTAATGACCAGTTATGATGAGAATTTTTTCATATGTTTGCTGGCATCATATAGTTCTTCTTTTGAAAGTGCCTGTTCACATCTTTTGTCTAGTTTTAAATGAGTTTTTTTTTTCTTGTAAATCTGCTTTAGTTCTTTGTAGATTCTGTATATTAGCCCTTTGTCAGATAGGTAGATTGCAAAATTTTTTTCACATTCTGCTGATTGCTGGTTCACTCTAATTATTGATTCTTTTGATGTGCCGAAACTCTTAAGTTTAATTAGATCCCATTTGTCTATTTTGGCTTTTGTTGACTTAGCTTTTGATGTTTTTTGTCATGAAGTCCTAGCCTATGCCTATGTCCTGAATGGTATTTCCTAGGTTTTCTTCTAGAGTTTTTATGGTGTTAGGTCTTATGTTTAAATATTTAATCCATCTGGAGTTAATTCTAGTGTAAGGTGTCAGGAAGGGGTCCAGTTACTGCTTTATGCACATGGCTATCCAGTTTTCCCAAAGCCATTTATTAAACAGGGAATCTTTTTCCCATTGCTTGTTTTTCTCAGGTTTGTCAAAGATCAGATGGTTGTAGATGTGTGGTATTGCCTCTGAGTCCTCTGTTCTGTTCCATTGGTTAATATCATGTGGTTTTTGTCTTTGGTATAATTGATATGCTAACAGAAAAAAGACAATGGATTCATGAAAATTCTTCATTAAAACTAAGGAAAACAGAATACAAGTGGAAGACAAAATAGTAAACATAGTACAAGTCCAGTGGATAGAAAACAGTTAGAAATATAATAGATATTTATTCACACATATTGATGATTACTTCAAACATCAATGGTCTAAATACATGAATAAAAGAGTGAGAATGACAAAGTGAATAACAAAATAACAACAATAAATATATAATCTAGATAAAACTCACTTTAAATATAGAAACACGGATTTAAAATAAAATGGTGAAGAAATATGTTAATGTTAACACTAATAAAAATAAAGTGGGGTAAGGATATTTAATGTATAAATTTTGGGAGGACTCCATTCAATTCATAATGACGACATGGACAATGTTTTGGACAATAAAATACACCATAACATAAATAACAGAATATAAATTATACAAAATATATGCTCAGACTACAAATCAAAGGTAAACTAAAAAGCAAAGAGCAGGAGAATTTCCAAATATTTTGAAATTAAACAATATAATTCTACACAACACATAGGTCAAAGAATAAGTCTCAAGAAATTTTTTTTGAGATCTGAATTAAGCTTAAAGAGAAATACACTTATCAAAATTTGTGAAATGCAGCTAAAGCAGATGCTTAAAGGAAAATTTTTAGCGTTTGATATACATGTTAGAAAAGAAGCTCTAAAATTTAAAAATCTAAGTTTTCTTCCTAGTAAACTAGAAATAGAAGTGAGAATTTATTCCACAATAGGCAGAAGAAAACACATACATTAGGGCAGAAATCAATAAAATTTACACAAGAAATCCATAGAGAAAATCAATGAAAGCAAAATCTGTTTCTTTTAGATAAACTTCTAGCCAGGACATATAAGAAAAAAAGAAAGAAGTCAAAGATTAATCACATAAGAAATAAAAGAAGACCCATCACTACCAAATCTGTGCATATTAAAAGAGATATTATGTGCAACTTTATGCCTACAAATTTGATTACTTAGATTAAATTGACCAATTTTTTGAAAGAAACAATCTCAAAATTTTCAGATTTCATAAATGAAGAAGTATATAAAATGAATACATCTTTACTTCTTAGGTAAATTGAGTCAATAATTAATAACTTTTCAACACAGAAAGTACTAGGCCCTGATGGACTTACCAGTGTATTCCACAAAACATTTAAGGAGAAAATTATGACATTGATCTACAATGTCTTCCAGATAATAGAAGCAGAAGGAATACTTCCCGACTCATTGTATTAGGTTAGCATGACCCTATTACCAAATGAGATAAATATTACAATAAAGAAAACCATAGACTAATAACTAACACGAAACTAAATGTGAAAAACCTCAACAAAATATTACCAAAAAAATCTAATAATATATAAAGATAATTATATACCATGACTTAGTAGAATTTATTCCAGTAGGGAAAACTGGATTAATATTAAAAAATAAGTCAATGTAATCCATTACATCAACAAGCTAAAAAAGAAAAATAAAGTTTTATCATAAGTAGAGAAAACATATTTGATAAAATCCAACATTCATTCATTATTTAAAAATCTTAGCAATCTAGGAATAGGCGAATCTTTATTGATGTCATGCAGACTGTCTACAAAAAATAACTACAGCTAAGATTATATTTAGTGGTAAGAGGCTAGATGCTTTCCCAAGATCAGGAACAAATCAAAGATGCTGCCTCTAACCATTTCTATCAACATCTTGCTGGAAGTCTTAGTTAATTGTAATAAGCCAATGAAAGTAGTTAAAATCGCATACAGAATGTGGAGGAAGAAATGAAAATGTATTTGTTTGCAGATTGCATAAATGCCTTTGTAGAAATCACAATGATTCGACAACAACAAACTCCTATAACGAACAGGAAATTATAGTTGGCTTGCAGGATACAAGGCTAATACAGGTACATCTCATTTTATTTCACTTTGCTTTATTGTGCTTCATGGATATTGTATTTATTATAAATTAAAGATTAGTAGCAACCCTGCATCGAACAAGTCTATCATTGTCATTTTTCTAACAGCATGTGCTCACTTCATGTTTCTGTGTCACATTTTAGAAATTCTCACAGTGTTTCAAACTTTTTCATTATTATTGTATCTTTTATGGTGATATGCCATTAGTGATTTTTGATGCTACTGTTATAATTATTTTGAGTCACCATGAATCATCTTCATATAAGATGGAAAGCTTAATAAAAAATGTTGTATATGTTCTGACTGGTTTATCAATGACTGGTCCTCCATCTCTCTCCCTCTCCTTGGGCTTCCCTATTTTCTAAGTTACAGCAATACCAAAATCAGGTAAATCAACACTACAATGACCTCTATACATTCAAGTGACAGGAAGAGTCACACATCACACATCTTTCACTTTATACTAAAAGCTAGAAACTATTAATCTTAGTGAGGAAGAATGTGTTATTGTTAAAAAGACAGATCTATGGAATAGAATGAAGGACCCACATAACATACCTGTCACCTTTCACAATATTAACTTGATATGTAACACAGACCCACATATAAAATTCAAAACAATAAAACTCCTAGAAGACAATGTAAGAGGAAGTCTAAGTGATCTTGTGTTTGACAATTGCTTTTTAGACATAGGATCAAAAGCATGACCCATGAAAAGAAAAATTGCTAGGTTATACTTAATTAATATTAAAAGCTTGTGCTGTGCAAAAGACACTATAAAGAGAATTTTTAAAAAGCTACAGACTTGATAAGGTATTGCAAAACACATATTTGAAAAATGCTTCACATCAAAATACAGGAAGAAATCTTAAAACTCAACAAGAATTCTGATGAAAAAATGGGTAAAAGATCTAGATAGACAGCTCACAAAAGAAGATATACAGATGAAGTCTTAATTTGTTTAGTCTAACTGTAAAGAAAGACCTGAATCTGGATGATTCACTTTTTCTAAGGCTTATTTGGCTCATGATTTTGATTTTAAATTGGACATCTGCATCTGGCAAAAGCCTTAGGCTGCTTCCAATTATGGCTGAAGATGAAGGGAAGCCATCGTGTGCAGGGATCATTTGGCAAGAAAGTAAACAAGAGAGGGGAGAAGCACTAGCTTCTTTTTAATAGCAAGCTCTGTTGGGAACTATTAAAGTAAGAACTCACTCATCCTTGAGGGAGGGAATTAATCTATTCATAAGAGATCCATCCCAAAGAACCAAACACCTACAGTTACACCCTAACTCCTAACACCTCCACACTGGAGATTAAATTTCTACGTAAGATTGACGAGGGACAAATAGCAGACAGCAAATAAGCATATAAATACATGCCCAACATCATACGTTATTAGGATTGAGAATTCAAATAACTGTGAGATACCCCTGTACACCTGTTAGAACAGACAAAATTTGATACAGTGATGACAACAAATGTTGGTGAAAATATGGAGCAACAAGAACTCTCATTTATTTCTACTGGAACTGCAAAATGGTTCAGCTACTCTGGAAGATGGTTTGGCCATTTTTATAATGCTAAACATAGTTTTACCACACAAATCCAGCAATCGCACTCCTTGGTATTTATCAAAATGAGTTTAAAACTCATAGTCACACAAAAACCTGCACACATATGTTTATAGCAGCATTATTCATAATTTCCAAAACTTGGAAACAGCCAGATGTCCTTCAGTAGATGTGTGGATAAACAAACCGTGGTAAATTCTTACAGTGGAATATTATTCAGCCATAAAACTAAAAGATACATCAAGCAATGAAGACATAGAGGAACTTGAAATGCATACTGTTAATTGGAAGATACCAGTCTGAAAAAGGTCTATACTGTACTATTCAATTATTTGATAATCTGTAAAAAGCAAACTATGGAGACAGGAAACCCTCTGTGGTTGTGGATTCAAGACGTTTAAAGGACAGAGGAAAAAAGTAATAGGAGCACGAGGGATGTTTAGGCATTAAAATTATTCTGGATGATATTGTCATGGTGGATTGATGCCATCAATTTGTCAAAACCCATAGAGTGCTCAACACCAAGAGTAAACGCTAATGTAAACTATGGATTTTAGTTAATATATGTATTCATATATTAATTTAATGTATTCAATACTGGTTAATCAAGTGTAAAAACTGTATCCTACTAAAGCAAGACATTAACACTGGGAGAAACTAAGTGTGGAGGGAGAGAGGGTATATATAAACTCTTATTTTTCTGTAAACCTAAAACTGCTCTAAAAGTTTGTTAATTTTAAATATTTTAAAAAGCATGCAACTGTATATGAGCCCCATAATCTAGTTGATAAAGTTGCTTTCACAGGTGTACAAAATAACGATTCTGGAATTATGCCTGAACACTGAAAATAATTAAGTATGTTGATGGCAGGCGGTAAAAGTTTTCTTATTCTTGGTGTAGGAGGTTACAGAGACTCAAGGAGAAGATGCTAGGATAATTTATGTGGTAATGTATCAGAGTTGGCAACATCAGTGTGAACTCCTGTTTACCATAATGTAGATAGACATTAAGTTGTTGCAAAAGTAATTGCAGTTACAGCTGATTTCATTTTTTTCTTGGTTCTGCTTACCCAAAGAAGTAGGTTCTGGAAACTATAAAGGTGCCTAACTTCTCTGAAGCCATGAAAAGCCTCCTTACCTCACAGCCTTTGCCTTGTTGATACATGAAGTCACTCTTTTCCTGCTGCTAACTCTTTTCATATTACCACTGCCTCACCGCCCTTTATACCTACTTAAGCAGCAAAGTCATTGCACCCACAATACAATAGCCTAGGATAATATTCTTTGCATTACTTCAGAGAAGTTGGGGTGCTTTTATAGTTTCCAGAACCTACTTCTTTGGGTAAGCAGAACCAAGAAAAAATGAGATCACCTCTAACTATAATATATTCATTCTCTATATTATTAGAGAGAACTCATTGATATTATAACTAATTATAAAAGGAAGCCTCAGGTTAAATGTTAAAAATGTTCTTTTAAACATTTTTTATATTACATGAAATATTTTTCAAAACATTATTTATATTATCTACTTAATATTTTTATTTGTGTATCATTTATTTAACTGTTTCTTTTATTTGGGTTGCACATATGGGTTATTTCCAAATTTTGAATTTTATAAATAATGCTATGAAGAAATCATTCATTCATTTTTCTCTTTAATAAATATTTAAGTGTCTTTGTATGTACCAGGCATTATTATAGTATTATGGCATAAAATAGGTTAAGAAAAGTGTTTTTCCAACTTCATTAGGATGTAAGTTAAGTACATTATTTCCAAGAGTCTTTATTTGTATAGCATTTATACTTCTGAGAATTAAACGTGTTTCACAGATGTAATTCATGAAATAAATAATCTGAGTCATTTTTTTATAGCTCAATTATTAAAAGTATTAAAATTTTGTTTGACAAGTATTTTGCAAACTATTTTTTGGTTTATTGTTTTACTGTTTTATTTTTAGATTTTCAAAAGCATTAAAAATATTTACATGGTCGAATACACTGACCATTTTATTTTGTGATATATCACATTTCTATTACTCTTAAAAAATTTAAGACCCATTAATCAGTATATATATTTTCTATTTTATAAGTTATTGGTTACTTGATTTTTTTAGTCTGACATTTGCCTGATATTAAAATTTGAAGTAATATATAAAATAAGGCTTATTTTTTATTTGTTTCAGCCAGTTTCCCTGATATTTTTTGCTAAATAATGTAGTGTTAACATTCTTCTTTTTTTCCTTGACTGTCACAGATTTCATGAATTTATTTATTGATTTTTCCAACGTCACTGTACTGCAAAGTATTTTTGTTGTTTTTAAAAGATTTTAATTTTTGGCAATTCTTTTTAACATATAGCAATTGTCACATTTTCTTTTTATATATTACTTTTTATCACAATATTTACAAAGAGAGGATTGCATTCAGTAGTAATCATGGAAGAATCTTAGCAGGTACTTTTTTCCTATTTTACAAATACCATAATGAATAATAATGTCCAACCTTTACAAAAATTGTGAAGAAAAATTACCCTCAGACACAGGAGGTGGGTTTCTACTTTTGCAACATTTTTGTGAACAGTTTGGCAGCAACTATCATAACTGTGTTTATAAATCTACAAGAGGACTAGGCAAAAATTCTGTAAAATATTCAGAATATATATTTCAAGGAATTTAAAGATAATAACAGAATATGCGATTCCATGATGTAATAAGTATTTACCTATCTGTGTAAATGTGCATGTAAAAATAATCTGGGAGTATATACACTATTTGGCTAACGATCATTACCTGCTAGTAAGAGTGGGGAAGGAAGGGTCCCAAAATATCTGAAATAAAAAAGAAATAAAAATAAAAACCATTTTGTGGTAGGCAGAAAAGATGTCCACATGAAAATTCTGACTCTGTGAATATATAACTTTACTCAGCAAAAAGAATTTTGCAGGTGTGATTTAAATTGAAGATCATGAGATGAAAAGATTATTATCTGTGTGCATCTAATATAATCACAAAGTTTTTATAATGTGAAAGAGAAAGACAGGAGAGTCAGGGTTAGTGAAGATGTGAATACAAGAGCAGAGGTCACAGTGACATGAGAAAGACACATCTGGCTTTGAAGATAGAGGGGCCATGTGCCAAGGAATGCAGGAAACCTATAAAAGCTGAAAAAAGCAAGAAGTGGATTCTTTCCCACTACCTCCAGAAATGACACACTCCTGCAGACACCTTGACTTTTGCCCCATAATACCCCTTTTAAACTTCTGACTCACAGAAATATAAGATAATACATTTGCTTTGCTGTAAGCCACTAAGTTTGTGGTAAGCAGTAAGTTTGTAAAGCAATAAGAAATGAACAGACATTTAAGAATATCATTTTAGGTCTATGCTTAGACTTTTCATAAGAATATTCATGCAATGAGATTATATTCTAGTTTTATAACTGAGTTAATTTATATTGCAATATATCACAAATGCCTCTTCAACTTAATACATGTACATCTGTGTAATAATTATTAATGGCTATGTAGTATTGTTTTATGTATATATTATAGTTATTAATCAATCTCAAATTGTGAAGACTTCAGTTTTCTTTTTTTTTTTTTTTTGCTACTATGTAGAGTATTTGGGTGGATATTTTTATATATGAAACTATGTATCAATCTATGGTTCTTTTACCTGTATTTTAAAATCTAATATAATTATTTAGTATAATGTGAATTACTTTGGTAAGAAACTCATATTTTTAGAGTTTTAGGTATATAACCAGTTTGCCTTACAAAAAAGCAAATTAATTGCACCAGTTATCATTTAGCCCCATCAGTTTATAAGATAGGTGGAAGAAGGGTCTGCCATTATTAAAATTATAATTTTAAACCCCCCAAAAACAGAACAGTAGTTTTTTTCTAAAAGTCAGATTTTTCACAGACTAAAATAAATTAAAAAATCATACTAGTTATGTTCCCTTAAAACAATGCAAGAATAATATAGATGGGGTATATGTCCATATTATCCAACTCAGGCTATATACCTAAAATATGCAAATGATATAGTTATTTGAAAAATTATTATAGAAAACTAGATTAAAAGCTTTAAAAAGTTGCCAAAATTTACTATATGAAGTTAGTTCATTTATTAAAATTTCCAACAGGAAGTTTACTCAAATGTATTTAGAACAAAAATTAAGTTTGGTAGATACTACATAAAACCTATAAATCTATTTCCCCAGATTAAAAATGAAAAAAATGAAAGAAACAGAGAAAGAATAGGAACAAATGAATATATAATAGATAGTCCAAATGATTAGATGGTAAGTGAAAAGAATTAAAAAAATAAAAAACAGGAAAGGTATTATGTCCAATGGCTGTCTCTCATAGTTTATTAGTCTTTTATCAAATGCACTGTTTTAAAGAAAATTATTATAGTAATGCTAATTTCTTTATAGATTTTGAACCAGAAAAACTGTATTAGGAAGCAATAAAATAATTTGCATAGTAGTATCAATGCTGTATTTAGTAAATAAGAATTTTTCAAGATTGGTTTATAGAGTACCACTGACTATATTCCAAATTTCAAATGTAGAAGATGTGAGCAGTTTCTTCTAACTAATGTTTACAAAATGATCAGATTAATAAATCATCCTTTACAAATCTATCATTGCCAAATTAAAAAACCGAAATCTGGACAAGTTAGGAGGCTTGCCAAAGAGTTCAAAGGATGTATTAGTATGAGAATCCAACACTACTGACTTTCAGCTTAACACTTGTTTATATCACGTACAATATCAAATATACAGTATAAGAAGGGAATATAATATAGAAACTAACAATCATTTGAAAAATGAAGCTGAACTTTTTAAAGATATAATTCTCCCCAAAAAACATAATTTCCCCACAATTTTTATAGGTATTTTAAAATTATGTTGGCCTATTTATTTTGTTAGTGATGGTGCAAATACTGGGTTTTAGAAACAGAATAATGCTCCAAAATTGCCCTATGCTGCATATTGCCAATAATACAATTGTAAGATAAGTATTCAGTCTTAAACTATCTTATTTATCACTAAATGCCTATAGCTAGCAGCTGAAGGGAACCACGCGATTATGGATAAGTATATATAAAGAATGTGTAAGGCTTAAGCATAAACCAAATACTTAAAGTTGATCACTTTTGTCTTATTTTCCCTTATTGCTTTAAAGGATGCTTCTTGCAATTCTAGAACAGAATAGTGGAAGGAACGAAGGCACTGTTTTCTTTCTGGCTGTCAGGTGAGGGCTATTAGCAGCTTCTTGAGGCTCTCCTTCCACCATTTTTAAAGCTAGAGATGTGAGAGGATTAATATTGTAAGTCTTTGGCCCTTCGTTCTCCATCTATTCTCACATCTCTGACCACAGTCAGGAACAATTCTCCACTTTAGGACCTCATATGATTAGATTTGGTCCAGTTGGATAACCCAAAATAATCTCCTTATCCCAACTATCCACTTCATCACATCTGCAAAGTCCCTTTGCCCTGAATTACAACATATTCACAAATTCCGGAGATAGGACTGTGGGCATCTTTGGTGGGTGCCAATATTCTGCTCACTATACTATAAGATTGTTTAAGGTAGTGGAAATAAATCTTTCTTAAATGTCCAGAAAGCATATCAAATGGCTTATTGATAATGAAGCAGAGTTAAATATTTTAACTATCTGTTAAAATGATAAATGTTATGACTTAGAATAAAAAAATGCTCTCATTATTTGTTATGAAAACGCCTGCAGTAATAAGACTGTCAGATTTTCCAGTTTAAAAAATAACAGTCACTTTTGATAAATGGATATGAATGATGTGCAGCATTTTCTTTTTAAGTAAAGCTTTTACAGTTAACATACAATGTAAGATGCAAGATGAGGAGGATATGGGGCAAGATAGCAAACAGAAGGCTCTACCGAGTTTCCCCTCCGTAAGGACACCAATATAACAACTATTTACACCACAAAAGCACCTTTATAAGAACAAGAATTCAGGTGAGCACTCACAGTACCTGGTTTTAACTTCATGTAGCTGAAAGCGGCACTGAAAAGATACAAAAAATAGTCTTGAATCACAGATGCCACCCCACTTCCATTTTCCAGCAACAGCGGCATGGTGCTGAGAGCATTTCCGCGTAGGGAGAGGAAGAACTCAGCAACTGTGCGGCAGTGAACTCAGTGCTGCCCTGTTAAAGCAGAATGAAAACGCTGACCAAACTCAGCTGATGCTCATCCATAGAGGGCGCAGTTAAATCAGCCCCAGCCAGAGGAGAATTGTCAATTTCAGCAGTCAGAACTTAATTTCCTGCAAGTCTCACCACCACAGGAGGCTAAAGGTGCCTGGGTCTTAAATAAACTTGAAAGGCAGATTAGGCCACAAGGACTGAACTCCTAGGTGAATCCAAGTGCTGAAAGGGGCCTACAGCCAGAGGACTACGGGTGCATAAGACCTACTGAGACACCAGCCTTGGTGGCTAAGGAAATAGAGTCATCACCCTTACCCCAGACCCAGGCTGCACCGATTGTGTCTCCAAAAGAGACCCCTTCCTTCTGCTTGAGAAGAGGAGAGGAGAGAGCAGGGAGAGCTTCGTTTATGTATCTTGGATATCAGCTAAGCCACAGCAGGATAGGGTACTGGTTAGAGTCATGAGGCCCACTTTCCAGGGCCTAGCTCCTGAATGACATTTCTAGACACAACCTTGGACAGAAGGACACCTGCTGTGTTAAAGGGAAGAGACCAGTTCTATCAGGCTTTATCACTTGATAACTGAAGAGACCTTGAGTTCTGAAAAAATAGCAGCAATACATAGGTACTACGTCAAGGGCCTTGGGCAAGGTGCTGAGACTTGCTGGCATCAGGTGAGACCAGCCTGTCCCCAGCTGTGTCAGTTACAGGGAGAGACTTCTACTTGAGAAAAGTAAAAAGGGCTTTGTCTTGTACAGTAGGCAACAATTCGACCACAGGGTAATAGAGCACCAAGTGGGTTCCTGGGGTCCCTGATTCCAGCCTTTGTTCTTAGATGATATTTTTGGACCTGCCCTGAGCCAGAGAGGAGCACACTACGATGGTTAACACTGTCAACTTGATTGGATTGAAGGATGCAAAGTATGGATCCTGAGTGTGTCCATGAGGGTGTTGTCAAAGGAGATTAACATTTGAGTCTATGGGCTGTAAAAACCACCCTCAGTCTAGGTGGGCACTATCTAGCTAGCTGCCAGCATGACCAGGATATAAAGCAGACAGAAAACATGAAAAGGCTAGACTGGCTTAGTCTTTTAGCTGACATCTTTCTTCCATCCTGGATGCTTCCTGCCCTCAAACATCAGGCTCCAGTTCTTCAGCTTGGGACTCAGACTGGCTTCCTTGCTTATCAGCTTGCAGATGGCCTATTGTGGGGTCTTGTGAGTTAATACTCCCTAAAAATCTCCCCTCATGTATTTATCATTAGATCTGTCCCTCTAGACAGCTGTGTCCTCAAGGGTGAGTCCAAGGCCAGGCAATATTCACCACAGGCTGGCTTAAGAGCTCTTGGGCCTTAGGGGAACAACAGTGGTAGTGTGACAGTATTCCCCATGGGCCTGTGGTGGTGGTGGCCCCAGATTGGGACTCCTCTGCCTTTGGAAATGGGAGGGAAGAGTGGGAATGACATCTTGTGGTTTGAGTGCCAGTTTAGCTGTTGTACAAAATAACACCAGGTAGACTTCTAACATTTTTGACTCTGGGCCCTGGCTCCTGGATCATAACTCTTGCCTTACCTGAGGCCTGGTAGAACTCACCAACATGTAGGGAAGGACACAAGCCTGGCTGGCTTGGCCACCTATTGATTGTAGGGCTGCAGGGCCCTAGGTAAACATAGACAGTAGCCAGGGAGTGGTTACAACAGTCCATAGGTGAAACCTAATGCTGTACTGGCTTCAGATCTGACACAGCATAGTCATAGTGATGGTGACCACAGGGAAGCTTGTGTCACTCCACTCCCAGTTCCACGTGGCTCAGAACAGAGAGAATGTAGTTGTTTGGGAGAAAGTAAGAGAAGAGAGTGAGAGTCTCTGCCTGGTAATCCAGAGAATTCTTCTGGGTATTGTCCAAGACCTTCAAGGTGATACCTCAATGACTCTGTGAGAAACACAGTGTTATTTGGCTTCAGGTGCCCCATAAAGTAGATACAGCTTAGATCACAACACTCCAGTATCTTTGAATATCTGGTACACCTTCCCAAGAAGGATGGGTACAAACAAGCCCAGACTGCAAAGACTAAATTGAATATTTAACTCTTCAATGCCCAGACACAGATGAACATTGATAGTACCAAGGCAATCCAACAAAACATGACCTCACCAAATGAACTAAATAAAATACCAAGGACCAATCCTGGAGAGACAAAGATATGTGACCTTTCAGACAGAAAATTAAAAATAGTGGTGTTGAGGAAGCTTAATGAAATTCAAAATAACACAGAAAAGAATGCATAATTCTATCAGATAAATTTAGCAAAGAGATGGAAATAATAAAAAAGAATCAAGCAGAAATTCTGATGCTGAAAACCACAATTGCCTCATGAAAGAAAGCATCAGAGTCTTAATAGCAGAGTTGATGAAGCAGAAGAAAGATTAGTGAGCTTGAAGACAGGCTATTTGAAAATATGGAGACAAAAATATAATAATAATAAAAACCAATAAACCACACCTACCACTTCCAGAAAACAGCTTCTAAAGAGCAAATCTAAGAGTTATTGGCCTTAAAAAGGATGTAGAGAAAGAGATAAGAGTAGAAAGTTTATCCAAAAGGGATGATAATGGAGAATTTGATGCAATAATCCTCAAGAAAATACTAGCCAACCAAATTAAACAACACAATTAAAAAAGATTATTTATTATGACCATGTGAGATTTATACCTGGGATGCAAGCATGGTTCAAACATGGACACATGAAATCACATCAAGTTAAAAAGCTTCTGCACAGCAAAGAAAACAATCAAGAAAGTGAGGAGACTCCACACAGAATGGGAGGAAATATTTGCAAACTACTTATCTGACAAGAGAATAATAACCAGCATATATAAGGAGCTCAAACAACTCCATATGAAAAAAAATCAAATAATCTGACTTAAAAATGGGCAAAATATTTTAATATACATTACTCAGAAGAGACATACAAATGGCAAACAGGCATATGAAAAGATGCTGAACATCACTGATCATCAGAGAAATGCACATCAAAACTACAATGAGATATCATCTTACCCAAGTTAAAGTGGCTTTTATCCAAAAATTAGGCAGTAACAAATGCTGTGAGGATATAGAGAAAAGGGAACCTTCATACACTGTTGGTGGGAATGTAACTAGTAAAACTGGTATGGAGAACAGTTTGGAGGTTTTGCAAAAACTAAACATGGAGCTGCCATATTATCCAGCAATTCCACTACTGGGTATATGCCCAGAAGAAAGAAAATCAGTATATTGAAGAGATAGCTGCATTCCCGTGTTTGTTGTGGTGGTGTTATTTACAAGATCCAAGGTTTGGAAGCAACCTGTGTCCATCAACAGATGAATGGATAGAAGAAAGTGGTACATAGACACAATGGAATATTATCCAATCCTGAAAAGGAATGAGATCCTGTCATCTGCAATAACATAGATGGAACTAGAGTTCATTATGTTAAATGAAATAAGTCAGGCACAAGAAGACAGGCATCACATGTTCTTACTTATTTGTGGGATCTAAAAATCAAAACAATGGAACTCATGAAAATGGAGTAGAATGAAGTTTAACAATGGCTGGGAAGGGTAGTGGGGGCGGGAAGGGTTGAGGATGGTTAATGGGTATAATAAAACCGTAGTTATAAAGAGTGAATAGGACTTACTATTTGATAGCACAACAGCGTGACTATAGTTAATAACAATTTAATTGTACATTTAAAAATAACTAAAATACTATAACTGGATTCTTTATAAACCAAAGGATAAATGAGGGTATGGATAACCCATTTATTATGATGTGATTATTGTGTATTGTATGTCTCTATAAAAACATCTCATGTATCCTATAAATATATACACCTAGGAAACACCCACAAAAATTAAAAATAACAAAATAAAAATTTAAATAATAATATAAGATGCATGAGGGGCAATGACTTTCATTTTCTTTTACATTGAACTAACTCCAGAACCTAGAACGGTGCCCAAAACATAGTACATGGTAAAAAAAACATGTGCACGAAATGGAGTGTAATTAATGACAATTCAATAAAGTTTATTCAAATTTTGTATAAAAATAAAATTAAAGTTAGTAAGATAACTGAAAACTATAAATCTGCTATAATAGAAAAATGGGATTGTACACAACATTGTAGTTTGTACTACACATATTTACACAGATGGGCCTTTAGTTAAGTTTTACTGTTATTGTTGCCTCAATACTGTTTTTGTTTGTCCCCAAAAGTAATGTGTTTTGAAGTCCTGCTACTTTTGCTTTTTAGTTATAAATCAGAGTAAGTACTGTGTAACTCTTATCTGTTGAATGCAGCCTTTTAGTTTGTGGTTTTTTATTTGTTTACAGTATATAATAACAAATACATCTATAATTTTTAGCTAGTGGTTTTCCATATCCTAGTCTTTAAGATAAACATGCATTATAATTTAACATGAATCATTAATATCCTTATTTATAAACTTGTCATATGCATAATTTTTCAAAATTTGTTTGTACAATATTTAGTTACCATGTTGAATTTCATTTCCTGATGGAAAAATGGAACACGTAGGGAAAATAATTATTTAGTCCTTCTTAAGTGGGTTCTGGTAAATAAAATTGAGCTCTAGTTCTATGTCTAGTATTGAATTCCACATTTTAAGAACAATACTAAAACACTTTAAATAAGGTCTTGGTTTAGTTTTGCAAAAGACAGCAAATATGGAGAAAATATCTCATGAAGATATTCCATGAGAAACAAGTAACTGATGGAGTTCAATGTAGAGAAGAGGTGCCTTTGAGAGGCTACGAAACTTATTCAAATAGTCTTGGAGCTTTATGTGTTAGAATAATTGGCCTGATACTCTTAGGTCCACAAGTAGATCTGTGTTGAATAAATGTGTAACAGAGGCCCATCTGTGTAAATATGTGTAGTACAAACTACAATGTGTACAATCCCATTTTTCTATTATAGCAGATTTATTGTTTTCAGTTATCTTACTAACTTTAATTGTATTTTTATACAATTGCCTAACAAGATATCGTGGTTCAAGAAAAGCAAAACTTTCTTACAACTCATTAAATTCATAAATAAAATTAATTATTATATGTAATGTGGTGAGTGCACTGTTATCAGAGGATTTCAAATAGCACTACCAACTAAGGCATGGGTAAAGAGAAGAAACAATGATATCGCCTGAAAGTAGTATACACTGCTACCTCTCACATTCAATGTATGTTTCCCCTCCCTGCAAAATTTGAAATTTCTAATTCCTTAAAGTTGAAGAAGGAAGAGGGAAATGACAGAAAAGCAGGGGGAGAGCAGGAGCACTCAAGCAAGCACCTGAGCCTTAGATAGTGATGGTGGTCTGCAGGTAACATAAAGAGTTCCTATGTGATCTGTGCTAACTTGCAACATACAGAGAACTGATAGTAATTTTGGTGTAGAATAGTTGGGATGGAAAGTGAGAGTCAGGCTTGAGGAGAGAAGAAAGGATGCTATCTAGAACACTAAACTTTAAGGTCCAGAATTCTCAGCCTAGAAAAAGGCTAATATATATTATTTAACATTGAAACCTGAATACCTTGTATCTCAAAGGATTATGAAAACATGGACAATAAGCATATCATACACTGACCATATAGAACTGAAGATTACAGGCTCTTTCTATTTTCTATATATACAATGTGTCTCCTGGAGTCATGGAAACACAAAAATAAGAATTATTAAAATGAAATGTTGAAGTGATTTGTTATATCAACTCCTGGAATCAGAAATATTTAGACTTTGAGAGCTAAAATAAATAATTTGTTCATCTCTGGTATATCTAACTTTCAGCAGCAAAATTACATATATACATGAAACGTGTAGAGAGATACATAGAAACACAGAGAGAAAGAGAGAGAGAGAAAAGGGCTGTAAATATATGATCAATTATACTTAAGTGTGTATTCCTAAATGTAAATATTTTTTCCTCTCATTGTGAAGACAATATAATTCTTACATTTATAAAATACAAATATACATATAAGAACTTAACAATAGTCCTCCTCAGAAGTGGAATTCTGTGGAGAAGTAGAAAGGAAGGTATTTTAATTATTCTTCTGTATTGATTCTAATTTTGCAGTAAGCATATATTTCATTGTTATTAATATTAAATAATATTTTCAAAATTTCAATAAATAAAATCATTACTTTTTCTATTTTTCTCCTCATCCTCTGCCTTGACTGCTACATGAAGAATAGTGTGTGTGTGTGTGTGTGTGTGTGTGTGTGTGTTTTTTCCCCCTTGATGTATCTTCAGTGCTTATAATAGTGCTCTGCATATGACAGGCACTGAATAAATATTGAATGCCTGAATTACCTCTAGATAGATAGAATAAGATTCTAGGGGAACAGAGTTATGTCATCCATATTTAATGAACATATGGTAATATAATAGCATTAAAATGGTGAATAGTAATATTTGATGTTTTTATTTTTTATGCTTTATGACATTAAGTTAAATCATTAAATTAAATAGTCTTTTAAAATAAAATATATTTTAAATGTTTCTGTCACAATCTATGGTAATTAAAGGAAAAAATAGTTCTAACATTTACAGGGTAATCTTCATGATGTGGGAATTATGCAAAACAGGACTATTTGCCACATAGAGGGCATTGGGTCTCATTTTCATAAAGGACATAGCAATGACACTTTTGATATTAATCTCCAACTGAAGTTATTCATAAAGTCAGCGTATTTTTAATGTGTTAAAATTATCAACCGACTATCTGTAATCCTTTAAATCCTAACCTCATTTTGACAAACTTGCTTTGATATTTCATCATTTGTAATATATTGGGACTCTCAAAAGTCAAAATATCCTAGGCCATTTTCAACCTCTGTGAAATTTTGATGAAAACATCTGAAAATGCCAGATGCCCTGAGAAGTTTTCTTTTTTAAATTTCTTGTTCTAATAAGTTATTTGTAATAAATTGTGACAAAAATGGGGCCCAGGCCTTAAGTGTTCATTCCTAATGTGTATTAGCCTTTTCACTATTTATCATATTTTATGTAGGGAGCATTAAATTTAGCTTTAACTCTAAATTTAATTCTCTCTCTCTCTCTCTCTCTCTCTCTCTCTCTCTCTCTCTCTGTGTGCGTGCGTGTGTGTGTGTGTGTGTGTGTGTGTGTGTGTGTGTCTTGCTTTAGATTTCACTACTGATTAGGGAGAAAATATATTTTAAAAGTTCAATTTAACTTGTTAGTTCATTGAATGAGTGAATGAGCCAGGTACTTTGTTAGGTGCTCTCATGTATGTGATTCCATCAATGTTTCATTAAATATTGTATTACACATGGACTTGAAAAACATTGCTTTAAATGTGGAGAAAGGTTAAGAGAAAAATGTTAGCTATTTTACTGATTTTCATATTTGGATTTATGTCAGTAAGAAATAGGAGTAGATTATACTCTGATTTTTTTTCAATCACAGGAAACAGAAACTTTGGCAAACAAAGAGATAGAAACAAATCAAAATTTTAGTTTATCTTTATTTCTTTATTCAGGCAAGTTGGTAATCTTAACCCATATGAACATTTCTGAACCAAACCACCTCTTTCTGAAATTTATTTGTTACTTATTTTTGCCTTATTAGGAACATGGAAGGGCATGTGCTTCCTTAGTCTATCTGTTGATACATAAATTTTTAACCAAGGTAATTTTAGGCTTAGGATTTACATAGGTAAATTATGCTGTTTCAGGCATATACCGTATAGCTTATCTTTACACTTTGGTGTTTCTTCCTTAAACACAATTTTCTTGATTAGTAAAGTCATATCATTCTTTGGAAAAGGAAAACATTATTTGTACTGGATGACTTGAGTATGTTTTGGACATTCCTAAAGATATCTAATAATAATATGAGTGAATAACCTTATTTAATTAAGCAACAGTAAAATCAAACAGCAATCAATGTGCTCAATAGAACTGTGATTGACTGTGAACTTGTTAAGGAAAATAATTGAACTATATATGATTTTTAAATTAACAGAACACATTTGCTTAATCCATATATTTTATTTGAAAAAATTATCTAAAATATTAAAATAAATCATTCTCACCGATTCTGACTGTGATCCAAAAGTCTAATGAAGAATGTAATATAAAATGGTTGAAATTCTCTGATGATCAGCGATGTTGAGCTTCTTTTCATGTGAGTTGGCAGCATAAATGTCTTCTTTTGAGAAGTGTCTGTATCCTTTGCCCAATTTTGGTGGGATTGCTTGTTTTTTTTCTTGTAAATTTGTTTAAGTTCCTTGTAAATTCTACATATTAGACCTTTGTCAGATGGGTAGATTGCAAAATTTTTCTCCATTCTGTAGTATTCCTGTTCTCTCTGATGATAGTTTGTTTTGATTTACTCTTTAGTTTAATTAGATCCCATTTGTCCATTTTGGCTTCTGTTGCAATTGCTTTGGAATTTTGTCATGAAGTCTTTGCCCATGCCTATGTGCTGAATGGTACTGCCTCGATTTTCTTCTAAGTTTTTTTATAGTTTTGGGCTTTACATTTAAGTATTTAATCCATCTTGAGTTCATTTTTGTAATAGGTGTAAGGAAAGGGTCCATTTTCAGTTTTCTGCATATGACTAGCCAGTTTTCCCAGCACCTTTTACTGAATTGGAAATCCGTTTCTCATTGATTGTGTTTTCTTAGGTTTGTCAAAGACCAGATGGTTGTTGATGTGCCGTGTTATTTCTCATGTCTCTGTTCAGAGAAATGCAAATCAAAACCACAATGAGGTAACATCTCGCTCTAGTCAGAATGGCACTTATTAAAAAGTCAGGAAACAATAGATACTAGTGAGGCTGTGGAGAAATAGGAACACTTTAACACTACTGGTGGGAATGTAAATTGGTTTAACCATTGAGGAAGACAGTATGACAATTCCTCAAGGATCTAGAACCAGAAATACAATTTGACCAAGCAATCTCATTACTGGGTATATACCCAAAGAAATATAAATTATTGTACTATAAAGACATGCACACATATGTTTATTGAAGCACTATTTACAATAGCAAAGACAAGGAACCAACCCAAAAGCTTATCGATAATAGACTGGATAAAGAAAATGTGGTATGTGGAATACTATGCAGTCATAAAAAGGCATGAGATCATGTTCTTTACAGGGACATGGATAAAAGTGGAAGCCATCATCCTCAGCAAACTAACATAGGAACAAAAAACCAAACACTGTATGTTCTCACTTATAAGTGGGAGTTGAACAATGCGAACACATGGACACAGAGAGAAGAACAACACACCCTGGGGCCTGTTGGGGATGGGGAGCAAGGGGAGAGAACTTAGAGAATGGGTCAATAGGTGCAGCAAACCACCATGACACACACATATATATGTCACAAACCTGCACATTCTGCACATGTATCTTGATTTTTCTTTCTGGAAGAAATAAAGAAACAAAAGTTTGTATGTATATATAAAATAAAATGGTTGAATTATTAGCTTCATGTAGACATCATTTGGAAGTGAAATTCCAGGCTGAGGGATAGAAACAGAAATTAATAATGGAAAGTTCTTTCACCTCTGTTACCTCATTAAGTAGAGATTATTTATTCAGCCAAACCCAGGTGCTAGATGCACAAAAACTGTTTATTATGTGTGAACAGAATAAGCTTCTACCTTTTAGAGGAGAACTATATGAGTATGCTGTTTTCAAAACAATTTAATTTTTCATATTTTTATTTTTTTTAACTATGGTAAAGTACATTTAACATAAAATTTAAAAATTTAACGATTTCAACTGGACCATTCAGTGACATCAATGAAAATTACAATGTTGCTCAGCCGTGTCCAGTACCTATTTCCAGAAATTTACCATTATCCAAAACTGTTATGCTGTACTCATTAAGCAACAACTTTCCATTTCTCTCTCCCTTCAGAACCTGGCAACCTCTAATCTACTTTCTGTTTCTATGAATTTATAGACATTTTATATAAGCAGAAAAATAAATTATTTGACCTTTGTCTCTGGGTTATTGAGCCCATCGCAATGTGTTCAAGTTTCATTCATATTGTAGCATATATCGAAACTGTTTCTTCTTGACTACATAAAATTTCATTACATGATTAGATCACATTCTGTTTATTCATTCATCTGTGAACCAACACTTGAATTCTTTCCACCTTTCCACCATTTTGGTCATTGTGAATAATGCTGCAATAAATATTGGTGTGAATGTTTAACTCCTTGTTTTAATTCTTCTGAGTATAAACCAAGAAATGGAATTGCTGGGTCATAAGATAATTTTGTTTAACTTCTTGAGGAACTGCCAAACTGTTTTTCACAGCAGCCATATCATTTTACATTTTCCCCAGCAATGTATGAGGGTTCCAATTTATCCACAGCTCAAAAAAATTATTTTCCCTTTTTGTTTTTTAATATAACAAGCCTATGATATACTAATTGGTATCTACTTGTATTTTTTATTTGCATTTTACTAATAGCCAGTGATGTTGAACAGCTTTTCATGTTCTTTTGACCACTTGTATATCTTATTTGGAGAAATGTTTATTTAATATCTTTACCCATTTTAAAATCAGTTAGTTTGTGTGTTGTTGAGTTTAAGAGTTTTTTATATAACCTGGATATTAAACTCAATAGGCAAATTATATAAAATAACTTTCTGTGTATGTCTACAAACATATTTACACATGTGTGTGTATACATGTACACATTTATTTTCTGGAATTATATTTAGAGTTTTTTTTTTTTACATTTAAGGTTTGGTGGCAATAATGTTAACACTGGTTCAACAGAGTTGAGTGGAGGGTTAAACTGTGGAAACTGACTGATGCATTCTTCCATATCACTGTAGTCTTCATTTAAAAGTAATAAGCATTAATTGTTTTATTATTTTTACTTCCAGTAAATTAACTAAACAAATAAACTAATTGATTGGTGATTTTTAAAACATTTTAAAAAGTTTTTGTGGGTACATAGTAGCTGTGCATATTTATGGGGTACATATGATATTTTGATACAGGCATGCAATATGAATCAAGCACATCACCAAGAATAGTGTATCTATCCTGTCAAGCATTTCTCCTTTGAGTTACAAACAATCCAATTATATTCTTTAGGTTATTTAAAAATATACGATTAAGTTATAACTGATTATATTCACCCTATTGTGCTATCAAATAGTCTTATTCATTTTTTCTACTTTTTAGAGCTCAAGATAGTTAAAATCTAAAATACTACTTTGAAAAAAGAGAGATCGTGGTAGACTCAGTACATATTTAGTTCATGTCTTTTGCATATACTAGGAAAAGAAGAAAAAAGGCAAAATATTAGTGTAAGGACACTGAAAATAAAAAGATAACAATGCAATCACTTTTAAGGGAGAGTTTAAGAATTCTTCAAATTTCTGAATGAAGAAGATAAAATTTGCTAGAGTGCTGCAAGTATGGGGGTTTCACTCAGATACCCTTCTTCTCTAATAGTATATAATATTATTAATAAAATTCATGAGCAAGCTTAACAGAATTAAATTAAATCATCATACAAAAAGCAAAATATTCAAAAGCAAACTATGGGAAAAAAAAAAACAGGTTAAATCCAGCAAAGTCCATTGGGTATAAGATGGTAGATGAATCAGACATATTGGCCACGTGGGTTGAGATATGCAATTTTAATCCTTTTATGCACACTTTAAATATTATCTTTGATCTACATGAAATATGAAACTGAACCAGGCCTCTGCATAAAACCAGTGATTTAGTTTGAATGTGTGTCCCCTCGAAATCTGATGTTGAAATGCGATCTCCACTGTTGGAGGTGGGCCTAGTTGGGTCATGAGGTTGGATCCCCCATGAATGGCTTGGTGCCATCCCCTTGGTAATGAATGAGTAGTTTTAGTAAAAGGTAACTTATATATTAAGGGCTTGTATCTATCAAACATGTTTACACAATTAATAATTAAGGACAAACAATTGAGAAATAGCAAACCTTAAACAGACATTTTTCAAAGAAGATATAGAAATGTCTATTACACACATGGAAATAAGTTATTAGTTATTAGATAAGTTCAAATTAAATCACAATGAGGGCTGGGCGCAGTGGCTTATACATGTAATCCTAGCACTTTGGGAGGCTGAGGTGGATGGATCATCTGAAGTCAGTTTGAGACCAGTCTGGCCAACATGGTGAAACCCCGTCTCTACTAAAAACACAAAAATGATCCAGGAGTGGTGTCAGGTGCATATAATCCCAGCTACCCAGGAGGCTGAGGCAGGAGAATCCCTTGAACCTGGGGGCAGAGATTGCAGTGAGCCGAGATAGCACCACTTCACTCCAGCCTGGGCTAAAAAACAAAACTCCATCTCAAGAAAAAAAAAATCACAATGAGATGCTACTTGAAGCCTACTAAAATCTCTGTAATAAAAAGGTAGACAATAATGAATTATGCTGAGAAACTGCAAACTTCATATATTTCTGATGGAAATGTAAAATACTGCCACTTCTTTACATACAATTTGGCAATTTATTAATGTGTTACACAAAATGTACTATATGCCTCAGCAATTCTAACTCTAGATAACTAAGAGGAGAACTTTAGATATATTTCTGCAAAAAGATTTGTACTTAAATGTTTGTAGAAGCATTTCTTCAAAATAGCCAAAAGTTGAAATAATTCAAAGGTGCATTCACTAGTACCTAGATAAACACAATCACACATGATTTCATTTACAGAAAATGTCATTACAAGACAAATATTCAATAACAGAAAATAGATTGAAAGTAGTGGTTATGAGGAACTGGGGTTGTAATAGGAGAATTGCTGCAAATGTGCATTAGGAATCCTTTTGAAACTCTACAACAGGAGTTTGGCAATGATTACATATGTTTATAAACCTACAAAAGATTTTCACCTTTGACAAAGCCAACAAGAACATGTATTGAGAAAAGCATAGCCTTTTCAATTAACAATGATGGGAAATTGGATTGCCATATGCAGAAGAATGAAACTTGACCTGTATCTCCCACTATATACAAAAATCAACTCAAGATGGATTCAGGACTCAAATAAAAGACCGAAACTATAATAAAATCAGAAGAAAACCTAGGGGAAAATCTTCTGGACATTGGTCTAGGCAAATAATTTATGACTAAAACTTCAAAAGCATAGGCAACAGAAATAGACAAATGGAACTTGATTAAACTAAAATTTTTCACAGCTGAAGAAATAATCAACAAAGTGAACAATCTGTAGAATGGGGGTAATGATCAGAAACTATTCCTCCAACAGGGGACTAACATCCAGAACATTCAAGGAATTCAAACAACTCAACAATAAGAAATAATCCCATTTATAAGTGAGTGATGAACATGAATAGACAATTTTAAAATACGGCATACAAATAGCCAACAGGTATATGAAAACCTGTTCAACATCACTATCATCAGAGAAATAATAATTAAAACCAAAATTGAGATGTCATTTTACATCAGTCAGAAGAGCCATTATTAAAAATATATAAAATAACAGATGTTGGAAAAGATGTGGGAGAACTCTACAAAATCCTGGTGGAAATGTAAATGACCACAACTTCTATGGAAAACACTATGCAGAGATCTTAGAGGACTAAAAGTAGAACCACCATTTCATCCAGTAATCCCACTATTGAGTATCTACCCAAAGAAAAGAAAGAAAGAATAATAATAAAAAATCTCTACACTTATATGTTTATTATAGCACTAATCCCAATAACAAAGATATGGAATTAATCAACATGAGTCCATCAATGGATGAATGGATTAAGGAAATATGCTGTATAAACATATATGTGTGTATACATATATACATGCACATTTAATGAAATATTATTCAGCTATTAAAAAAAGAGTGAAATCATGGTTTTTTGCAGCAACATGGGTGAAACTGGAGGCCATTATCTTAAGTCAAACAAGACAGGCACAGAAAGTCAAATATAACATATTCTTATTCATAAGTGGGTGCTAAAAATGTGTACATGTGGATATAGAGAGTGAAATGATGGACAATGGAGACTCTGAAGGGTGAAGTGGTGGGGGATGATGATAAGAAATTAGTTAATGGATACGATGTATGTTATTTGGGTGATGGATAGCCTAAAACCTCTCAGTTGTTAAGTAAATTAAAATGAATATAATTGATTCTATTTTACTTTATATTTGTTGTTCCATCAATAAATATAAAACCAGATATTTAGGGGAAATACTATAACAGAGAGGTAGGTAAACTTTTCCTATAAAAGAAAGTAGTTAATAATTTATCCTATTTTAAACATGATGCACAACATACATGGTCTCTGTCACAACTACTGAGAAACTGGTTAGAGACAATGTGTAAACAAAATGGGAGTTCGTATTTGCAAAACTTGTGTTTATAAAAATGATGGTAGGCCAGATACAGCCCATGGGCTATAAATTTCCTATGGTTACTGTTACGAAATTAACAGATGAGGTTTAAATGGGTATGTACTTTCTTTCTGGAGAAAAATTAGTCAAATATCAAAAGTTTTACTTGAAGCTTTTTCATGCTTAAATTCTATTGTTAGTTTTTTGTCTCAAGGTAAGAATAAGAGCAATCATACACATAATACATATGTGTATAAATATATATGTCACATATATGATTTGTGTATTTATACACATACCAAAATTTATATTATCTAAATCAAATGTCATTCCTAATATCTAAAATTTAGAAGTGATAATATAAATTTTGGTATCGTTGTACAATGAGACTCTGTCTGGCCAAATTTATATTTATAAAAATACATTTTTATTGGCATGGAAACATATTCAACATATATCAAAAGAAAAAAATACACTTATATGGATTGTAATGGTTCCATTTTCTGAAATAACATATGTACATATTTGTGTATAATTTATAGATCTATAGCTTTATGGGGGTAAGTCTAAAATATATGCTTCTAACTTTTAGCAATATTTTTATCTGGAGTCATGATTTCCGATAATTACTTATTTTAAAATATGTATTTCCTGTATTACTTATTTTTCTATAGTGGATATATAGATCAACACTTACAATGAATGGGGAAAATAAAAATCAGTATTGGCACATTTTCTTTAATAATTAAAAACATAAAAATCTGTTCTTAATATAGTGATTTGATCTTTCTAGTTAATTAAACTTTTATGAATACTCCCTACATCACTACAGTAAAATACTTATCAACCACATAAAAATGAAGTGGATAACATATTACTTCAAAATTCAGTTAATTAAATATTCAAATCCATGCCCGAACTTGAAATATGACTGATTAAAAGCAATCAATATTTAAAACCATTTGAAAAGCACTACTGGTTGATTCTTTGAAAAAATTGACCTGGATTACTAACTTACACACTTTTCATTACAGCAACAAACATATTTCTGCTACATATTATTTCGTACAATCATTTATTAATTTCCTCCACTATCTTTCAAATGTCATTTATACTGCTATATAAGCAGCAAAGTCTAAATCATTTTAATTGCTAAATTTCCTTCTCAGGAATACTTAAAAATAAAAAGGCAATTCAGGCAATTAATCTGTCAGTAAGAAAACAACATAGATAAAAGCCTGATTAGCTAGAAGCCACCTTATCAGAGACTTCAGTAAACTGTAATTTTGGGAACACAGTAGCTTTAGGAAGAAAAAATGAGCAAAATTAGATTTAGAAGCAAAGCAAACAGAGAAAATCCACCCCCTACCCCCTGCCTGCCCCAGCTTTGGAAATAATCTGCTCCTTTTCCCTTAAAAACAAAGGTTGTTTAAATCCTTTCTTATTTCTTTTTCCCAAGACTCAGAAAAAGACTTAACTTTAAACGCTCCTTCCACAATTACTAGTCAAGGTTAATGCTTTTACTTCTTGGCTTTCATCCTTTTTTCTCCCATGACTGAGCTGCTGAACTCTACTGGATATAGTACAGCATCGTTTATTTTATTCTTTCTCCTTCTCCACTTAAGTCCTTTAATCATATAAACATGGCTTTATTTCCTTCATCTTAAAAAAAATTCACCTTGCAACTAAACTTCTCAAACCATTCAACTGTGTATCTTTCCCACTTTATTATTTTGTATTATTACCATGCTTCCCCCTGAATTTGTCTTTTCTCAACTATTCTAAAATCTTTCTCAGGTGCTAACTGACTTCTCAATAGCCACATTCAATATAAAAAGCATAGGTTCAAGAAAAACCTGGCTGCTGCAGTGATTTTTCTATTAAGCTCAGTCAAGCTGTTTAGCTCCCCTCAGTCTTAGTTTTATCATCTTTGATGATTATTATAGCTTACATAGCTATTTTATAAACAAGTTTTGAAATATTAATGAAAACTAATGTGAATTAGCTACTCAACAATTTAACATTTTTAAAGCATGTATGAAAAACAGTAAATATTGTTTAAAATGTACTAAATTTATTAACATCATTAGATGATGTTATGACCTACTACATTTAACTTTTCAAAACCGGTCTACAAAGAGATACAAATGTCTAATAAGGACATGAAAACATACTCAACAGCATTACCCATCAGGAAAATGAAAATCAAAACTATAATGAGATATCCTTTCACACCCATTATGATGACTACAATAAAACAGTCAGAAAATGACAAGTGTTAGTGAGGATGCAGAGAAATAGAATCCTTATATATTACTGGTGAGAATATAAAATGTTACAGCCACCTTGGAAACCAGCCTAGTGGTTCCACAAAAAGTTAAAAATTGAATTACTACATGATGTAATTATGTTACCTGAATACTAGTTAAGGGAGAAATTTCTGATCTTAATCTCTAATCATTCAACTCTCTTTCCTTCATAGTCTCCTTAAACCTTGAAGTGTCCATAAATAATAAGGTATTAAATGGGTGAAATTGTCATTTTCTTCCCCTTTTTTTACCTATAGACAATCCCAGCTGTGGGGCAGAAGGCTTCATGTAAAATTTACATCAAATTCATAGTTTTGGTTATAACATAGGACTAAGCATTGTAATTTCTAAATTGAGACTGTTTTATTAAAATTCAGTGATCATGAAAATTGTATTACCTGAAAATCATCAAAAATACCTTCCAGGAGTAAGGGAAGAATTTTTTCCAATAGATATATTTTAAAGGCACACTGGGACACAAAAATAAAATTTTATTTAAATTGTAAAAACATGAACACATTGTGTATGTAAGATGCTTGCAGAAAAATATAGTTTGTTAAAAATTATAAAAGGCCAGTAAGGTGGCTCATGCCTATAATCCCAGTACTTTGGGAGGCCAAGGCGGGCAGATCACCTGAGGTCAGGAGTTTGAGACCAGCCTGGCCAATTTGGTGAAACGCCTTCTCTACTAAAAATACAAAAATTAGCTTGGTATGGTTGTGCATGCCTGTAATCCCAACCACTCTGGAGACTGAAGCAAGAGAATCTCTTGAAACCAGGAGGTGGAGGTTGGATGAGCCAAGCTCATGCCATTGTACTCCAGCCTGGGTGACACAGTGAGACTGCCTCAAA